>NW_027275181.1:0-65995 GCF_030028105.1 Mobula birostris
GGGCAGGAGTTTTAGGGCATGTGATTCAGGGCATGAGGTTCAGTGCATGAGTTTCAGGGCAGGAGTTTCAGGGTTTGTGATTTAGGGCAAGAGTTTCAGGGCATGAGATTCAGGGCTTCAGTTTCAGGGCATGAGGTTCAGGGCATGAGTTTCAGGGCATGAGATTTTTGGGCATGAGTTTCAGTGCAGTTAATTGAGGGCATGAGATTCAGTGCACGAGTTTTAGAGCATGAGATTCAGGGCATGATTTTCAGGGCAGGAGATTCAGGGCAGGTGTTTAAGTGCAGGAGTTTCAGGGCACGAGATTCAGCGCATGAGATTCAGGGCATGAGTTTCAGGGCATGAGTTTCAGGGCAGGAGTTTCAGGGCATGTGATTCAAGGCGTCAGTTTCAGGATATGAGATTCATGGCATGAGATTCAGTGCAGGTGTTTCAGGGGATGAGATTCAGGGCATGAGTTTCAGTGCATGAATTTGAGGGCAGGAGTTTCAAGGCATGAGATTAAAGGCATGAGTTTCAGTGCATGAGCTTGAGGGCAGGAGTTTCAGGGCATGAGATTCAGGGCATGAGTTTCAGGGCATGAGATTCAGGGCAGGTATTTCAGGGCATGTAATTCAGGGCATGAGTTTCTGTTCAGATGATTCAGGGCATTAGTTTTAGGGCATGTGGTTCAGGGCATGAGATTCAGTGCATGAGTTTCAGGGCAGGAGTTTCAGGGCATGAGATTCAGGGCATGAGTTTCAGGACAGGAGTTTCAGGGCATGAGTTTCAGGGCATGAGTTTCAGGGCATGAGTTTCAGGGCAGGAGTTTCAGGGCATGAGATTCAGGGCATGAGTTTCAGGGTAGGTGATTCAGGGCAGGAGTTTCAGGACATGAGATTCAGGGCATGAGTTTCAGTGCAGGAACTTGAGGTCATGAGATTCAGTGCACGAGTTTCACAGCATGAGATTCCGGGCATGAGATTCAGGGCATGAGTTTCAGGGCAGGAGATTCAGGGCAGGTGCTTCAGTGCAGGAGTTTCAGTGCATGAGATTCAGGGCATGAGTTTCAGGGCATGAGTTTCAGGGCAGGAGTTTCAGGGCATGTAATTCAGGGCGTGAGTTTCAGGATATGAGATTCATGGCATGAGTTTCAGTGCAGGAGTTTCAGGGCATGAGATTCAGGGCGTGAGTTTCAGGGCATGAGATTCAGGGCAGGTATTTCAGGGCATGTAATTCAGGGCATGAGTTTTTGGGCAGAAGATTCAGGGCAGGAGTTTTAGGGCATGTGATTCAGGGCATGAGTTTCAGTGCATGAGTTTCAGGGCAGGAGTTTCAGGGCATGAGATTCAGGGCATGAGTTTCAGGGCATGAGATTCAGGGCAGGCATTTCAGGGCATGTAATTCAGGGCATGAGTTTCTGGGCAGATGATTCAGGGCAGGAGTTTTAGGGCATGTGATTCAGGGCATGAGTTTCAGTGCATGAGTTTCAGGGCAGGAGTTTCAGGGTATGTGATTTAGGGCAAGAGTTTCAGGGCATGAGATTCAGGGCTTGAGGTTCAGGGCATGAGGTTCAGGGCATGAGTTTCAGGGCATGAGATTCAGGGCATGAGTTTCAGTGCAGTTAATTGAGGGCATGAGATTCAGTGCACGAGTTTTAGAGCATGAGATTCAGGGCTTCATTTTCAGGGCAGGAGATTCAGGGCAGGTGTTTCAGTGCAGGAGTTTCAGGGCATGAGATTCAGGACAGGAGATTCAGGGCATGAGTTTCAGGGCATGAGTTTCAGGGCATGAGTTTCAGGGCAGGAGTTTCAGGGCATGTGATTTAGGGCATGAGTTTCAGTGCATGAGTTTGAGGGCAGGAGTTTCAGGGCATGAGATTCAGGGCATGAGTTTCAGGGCATGAGATTCAGGGCAGGTATTTCAGGCATGTAATTCAGGGCATGAGTTTCTGGGCAGATGATTCAGGGCATTAGTTTTAGGGCATGTGGATCAGGGCATGAGATTCAGTGCATGAGTTTCAGGGCAGGAGTTTCAGGGTATGTGATTTAGGGAATGAGTTTCAGGGCATGAGATTCAGGGCTTGAGTTTCAGGGCATGAGGTTCAGGGCATGAGTTTCAGGGCATGAGATTCAGTGCACGAGTTTCGGAGCATGAGATTCAGGGCATGAGATTCTGGGCATGAGTTTCAGGGCAGGAGATTCAGGGCAGGTGTTTCAGTGCAGGAATTTCAGGGCATGAGATTCAGGGCATGAGATTCAGGGCATGAATTTTAGGACAGGAGATTCAGGGAATGAGTTTCAGGGCATGCGTTTCAAGGCAGGAGTTTCAGGGCATGAGATTCAGGGCTTGAGTTTCAGGGCATGAGGTTCAGGGCATGAGTTTCAGGGCATGAGTTCAGGGCAGGAGTTTTAGGGCATGTGATTCAGGGCATGAGATTGAGTGCATGAGTTTCAGGGCAGGAGTTTCAGGGTATGTGATTTAGGGCATGAGTTTCAGGGCATGAGATTCAGGGCTTGAGTTTCAGGGCATGAGGTTCAGGGCATGAGTTTCAGGTCATGAGATTCAGGGCATGAGTTTCAGTGCAGGAACTTGAGGGCATGAGATTCAGGGCATGAGTTTCAGAGCATGAGATTCAGGGCATGATTTTCAGGGCAGGAGTTTCAGGGCATGTGATTCAGGGCGTGAGTTTCAGGATCTGAGATTCATGGCATGAGTTTCAGTGCAGGAGTTTCAGGGCATGAGATTCAGGCATGAGTTTCAGGGCATGAGATTCAGGACAGGAGTTTCAAGGCATGTAATTCAGGGCATGAGTTTCAGTGCATGAGTTTCAGGGCAGGAGTTTTAGGGCATGTGATTCAGGGCATGAGTTTCAGTGCATGAGTTTCAGGGCAGGAGTTTCAGGGTATGTGATTTAGGGCAAGAGTTTCAGGGCATGAGATTCAGGGCTTGAGGTTCAGGGCATGAGGTTCAGGGCATGAGTTTCAGGGCATGAGATTCAGGGCATGAGTTTCAGTGCAGTTAATTGAGGGCATGAGATTCAGTGCACGAGTTTTAGAGCATGAGATTCAGGGCTTCATTTTCAGGGCAGGAGATTCAGGGCAGGTGTTTCAGTGCAGGAGTTTCAGGGCATGAGATTCAGGACAGGAGATTCAGGGCATGAGTTTCAGGGCATGAGTTTCAGGGCATGAGTTTCAGGGCAGGAGTTTCAGGCATGTGATTTAGGGCATGAGTTTCAGTGCATGAGTTTGAGGGCAGGAGTTTCAGGGCATGAGATTCAGGCATGAGTTTCAGGGCATGAGATTCAGGGCAGGTATTTCAGGCATGTAATTCAGGGCATGAGTTTCTGGGCAGATGATTCAGGGCATTAGTTTTAGGGCATGTGGATCAGGGCATGAGATTCAGTGCATGAGTTTCAGGGCAGGAGTTTCAGGGTATGTGATTTAGGGAATGAGTTTCAGGGCATGAGATTCAGGGCTTGAGTTTCAGGGCATGAGGTTCAGGGCATGAGTTTCAGGGCATGAGATTCAGTGCACGAGTTTCGGAGCATGAGATTCAGGGCATGAGATTCTGGGCATGAGTTTCAGGGCAGGAGATTCAGGGCAGGTGTTTCAGTGCAGGAATTTCAGGGCATGAGATTCAGGGCATGAGATTCAGGGCATGAATTTTAGGACAGGAGATTCAGGAATGAGTTTCAGGGCATGCGTTTCAAGGCAGGAGTTTCAGGGCATGAGATTCAGGGCTTGAGTTTCAGGGCATGAGGTTCAGGGCATGAGTTTCAGGGCATGAGTTTCAGGGCAGGAGTTTTAGGGCATGTGATTCAGGGCATGAGATTGAGTGCATGAGTTTCAGGGCAGGAGTTTCAGGGTATGTGATTTAGGGCATGAGTTTCAGGGCATGAGATTCAGGGCTTGAGTTTCAGGGCATGAGGTTCAGGGCATGAGTTTCAGGTCATGAGATTCAGGGCATGAGTTTCAGTGCAGGAACTTGAGGGCATGAGATTCAGGGCATGAGTTTCAGAGCATGAGATTCAGGGCATGATTTCAGGGCAGGAGTTTCAGGGCATGTGATTCAGGGCGTGAGTTTCAGGATCTGAGATTCATGGCATGAGTTTCAGTGCAGGAGTTTCAGGGCATGAGATTCAGGCATGAGTTTCAGGGCATGAGATTCAGGACAGGAGTTTCAAGGCATGTAATTCAGGGCATGAGTTTCAGTGCATGAGTTTCAGGGCAGGAGTTTCAGGGTATGTGATTTAGGGCAAGAGTTTCAGGGCATGAGATTCAGGGCTTGAGTTTCAGGGCATGAGGTTCAGGGCATGAGTTTCAGGGCATGAGATTCAGGGCATGAGTTTCAGTGCAGTTAATTGAGGGCATGAGATTCAGTGCACGAGTTTTAGAGCATGAGATTCAGGGCTTCATTTTCAGGGCAGGAGATTCAGGGCAGGTGTTTCAGTGCAGGAGTTTCAGGGCATGAGATTCAGGACAGGAGATTCAGGGCAGGTGTTTCAGGGCATGTAATTCAGGGCATGAGTTTCAGGGCATGAGATTCAGGGCTTGAGTTTCAGGGCATGAGGATCAGGGCATGAGTTTCAGGGCATGAGATTCAGGGCATGAGTTTCAGTGCAGGAACTTGAGGGCATGAGATTCAGTGCACGAATTTCAGAGCATGAGATTCAGGGCATGAGATTCAGGGCATGAGTTTCAGTGCAGGAATTTCAGGGCATGAGATTCAGGGCATGAGATTCAGGGCATGAGTTTTAGGAAAGGAGATTCAGGGAATGAGTTTCAGGGCATGCGTTTCAATGCAGGAGTTTCAGGGTATGTAATTCAGGGCGTGAGTTTCAGGATATGAGATTCATGGCATGAGTTTCAGTGCAGGAGTTTCAGGGCATGATATTCAGGGCATGAGTTTCAGGGCATGAGATTCAGGACAGGAGTTTCAAGGCATGAAATTCAGGGCTTGAGTTTCACTGCATGAGTTTGAGGCAGGAGTTTCAGGGCATGAGTTTCAGTGCATGAGTTTCAGGGCAGGAGATTCAGGGCTTGAGTTTCAGGGCATGATTTTCAGGGCAGGAGATTCAGGGCAGGTGTTTCAGTGCAGCAGTTTCTGGGCATGAGATTCAGGGCAGGAGATTCAGGGCAGGTTTTTCAGTGCAGGAGTTTCAGTGCAGGAGATTCAGGGCATGAGTTTCAGTGCATAAGTTTGAGGGCAGGAGTTTCAAGGCATGAGATTCAGGGCATGAGTTTCAGTGCATAAGTTTGAGGGCAGGAGTTTCAGGGCATGTAATTCAGGGCGTGAGTTTCAGTGCATGAGATTCAGGGCAGATATTTCAGGGCATGTAATTCAGGGCATGAGTTTCTGGGCAGATGATTCAGGGCAGGAGTTTTAGGGCATGTGATTCAGGGCATGAGGTTCAGTGCATGAGTTTCAGGGCAGGAGTTTCAGGGTTTGTGATTTAGGGCAAGAGTTTCAGGGCATGAGATTCAGGGCTTGAGTTTCAGGGCATGAGGTTCAGGGCATGAGTTTCAGGGCATGAGATTTTTGGGCATGAGTTCAGTGCAGTTAATTGAGGGCATGAAATTCAGTGCACGAGTTTTAGAGCATGAGATTCAGGGCATGAGATTCAGGGCATGATTTTCAAGGCAGGAGATTCAGGGCAGGTGTTTCAGTGCAGGAGTTTCAGGGCATGAGATTCAGGGCATGAGATTCAGGGCATGAGTTTCAGGGCATGAGATTCAGGGTGGGTATTTCAGGGCATGTAATTTAGGGCATGAGTTTCTGGGCAGATGATTCAGGGCAGGAATTTTAGGGCATGTGATTCAGGGCATGAGTTTCAGTGCATGAGTTTCAGGGCATTAGTTTCAGGGTATGTGATTTAGGGCATGAGTTTCAGGGCATGAGATTCAGGGCTTGAGTTTCAGGGCATGAGGTTCAGGGCATGAGTTTCAGGGCATGAGATTCAGGGCATGAGTTTCAGTGCAGGAACTTGAGGGCATGAGATTCAGTGCACGAGTTTCAGAGCATGAGATTCAGGGCATGAGATTCAGGGCATGATTTTCACGGCAGGAGATTCAGGGCAGGTGTTTCAGTGCAGGAGTTTCAGGGCATGAGATTCAGGGCATGAGATTCAGGGCATGAGTTTCAGGACAGGAGATTCAGGGCATGAGTTTCAGGCATGAGTTTCAGGGCAGGAGTTTCAGGGCATGTGATTCAGGGCGTGAGTTTCAGGATATGAGATTCATGGCATGAGTTTCAGTGCAGGAGTATCAGCGCATGAGATTCAGGGCATGAGTTTCAGGGTAAGTGATTCAGGGCATGAGTTTCAGGACATGAGATTCAGGGCATGAGTTTCAGTGCAGGACCTTGAGGTCATGAGATTCAGTGCACGAGTTTCAGAGCGTGAGATTCAGGGCATGACATTCAGGGCATGAGTTTCAGGGCATGAGATTCAGGGCAGGAATTTCCGGGCTTGTAATTCAGGGCATGAGTTTCTGGGCAGATGATTCAGGGCAGGAGTTTTAGGGCATGTGATTCAGGGCATGAGTTTCAGTGCATGAGTTTCAGGGCAGGAGATTCAGGGTATGAGATTTAGGGCATGAGTTTCAGTGCATGAGATTCAGGGCTTGAGTTTCAGGGCATGATTTTCAGGGCAGGAGATTCAGGGCAGGTGTTTCAGTGCAGGAGTTTCTGGGCATGAGATTCAGGGCATGAGATTCAGGGCATGAGTTTCAGGATATGAGATTCATGGCATGAGTTTCACTGCAGGAGATTCAGGGCATGAGTTTCAGTGCATAAGTTTGAGGGCAGGAGTTTCAAGGCATGAGATTCAGGGCATGAGTTTCAGTGCATGAGTTTGAGGGCAGGAGTTTCAGGGCATGAGATTTAGGGCATGAGTTTCAGGGTATGAGATTCAGGGCAGATATTTCAGGGCATGTAATTCAGGGCATGAGTTTCTGGGCAGCTGATTCAGGGCAGGAGTTTTAGGGCATGTGATTCAGGGCATGAGTTTCAGGGCATGAGTTTCAGTGCAGGAGTTTCAGGGCATGAGATTCAGGGCATGAATTTCAGGGCATGAGATTCAGGGCAGGTATTTCAGGGCATGTAATTCAGGGCATGAGTTTCTGGGCAGATGATTCAGGGCAGGAGTTTTAGGGCATGTGATTCAGGGCATGAGGTTCAGTGCATGAGTTTCAGGGCAGGAGTTTCAGGGTTTGTGATTAGGGCAAGAGTTTCAGGGCATGATTTTCAGGGCAGGAGATTCAGGGCAGGTGTTTCAGTGCAGGAGTTTCAGGGCATGAGATTCAGGGCATGAGATTCAGGGCATGAGTTTCAGGGCATGAGTTTCAGGGCATGAGATTCAGGGGATGATTTTCAAGGCAGGAGATTCAGTGCAGGAGTTTCAGTGCAGGAGTTTCAGGGCATGAGTTTCAGGGCATGAGATTCAGGGTAGGTATTTCAGGGCATGTAATTTAGGGCATGAGTTTCTGGGCAGATGATTCAGGGCAGGAATTTTAGGGCATGTGATTCAGGGCATGAGTTTCAGTGCATGAGTTTCAGGGCAGTAGTTTCAGTGTATGTGATTTAGGGCATGAGTTTCAGGGCATGAGATTCAGGGCTTGAGTTTCAGGGCATGAGTTTCAGGGCATGAGTTTCAGGCATGAGATTCAGGGCATCAGTTTCAGTGCAGGAACTTGAGAGCATGAGATTCAGTGCACGAGTTTCAGAGCATGAGATTCAGGGCATGAGATTCAGGGCATGATTTTCAGGGCAGGAGATTCAGGGCAGGTGTTTCAGTGCAGGAGTTTCAGGGCATGAGATTCAGGGCATGAGATTCAGGGCATGAGTTTCAGGACAGGAGATTCAGGGCATGAGTTTCAGGGCATGAGTTTCAGGGCATGAGTTTCAGGGCAGGAGTTTCAGGGCATGTGATTCAGGGCGTGAGTTTCAGGATATGAGATACATGGCATGAGTTTCAGTGCAGGAGTTTCAGGGCATGAGATTCAGGGCATGAGTTTCAGGGTAGGTGATTCAGGGCAGGAGTTTCAGGACATGAGATTCAGGGCATGAGTTTCAGTGCAGGACCTTGAGGTCATGAGATTCAGTGCACGAGTTTCAGAGCGTGAGATTCAGGGCATGAGATTCAGGGCATGAGTTTCAAAGCAGGAGATTCAGGGCAGGTGTTTCAGTGCAGGAGTTTCAGGGCATGAGATTCAGGGCATGAGATTCAGGGCATGAGTTTTAGGACAGGAGATTCAGGAATGAGTTTCAGGGCATGCGTTTCAAGGCAGGAGTTTCAGGGCATGTAATTCAGGGCGTGAGTTTCAGGATATGAGATTCATGGCATGAGTTTCAGTGCAGGAGTTTCAAGGCATGAGATTCAGGGCATGAGTTTCAGGGCATGAGATTCAGGACAGGAGTTTCAAGGCATGAAATTCAGGGCTTGAGTTTCACTGCATGAGTTTGAGGGCAGGAGTTTCAGGGCATGAGATTCAGGGCATGAGTTTCTGGGCAGATGATTCAGGGCAGGAGTTTTAGGGCATGTGATTCAGGGCATGAGTTTCAGTGCATGAGTTTCAGGGCAGGAGATTCAGGGTATGAGATTTAGGGCATGAGTTTCAGTGCATGAGATTCAGGGCTTGAGTTTCAGGGCATAATTTTCAGGGCAGGAGATTCAGGGCAGGTGTTTCAGCGCAGGAGTTTCTGGGCATGAGATTCAGGGCATGAAATTCAGGGCATGAGTTTCAGGATATGAGATTCATGGCATGAGTTTCAGTGCAGGAGTTTCAGGGCATGAGTTTCAGTGCATAAGTTTGAGGGCAGGAGTTTCAAGGCATGAGATTCAGGGCATGACTTTCAGTGCATGAGTTTGAGGGCAGGAGTTTCAGCGCATGAGATTCAGGGCATGAGTTTCAGGGCATGAGATTCAGGGCATGAGTTTCAGGGCATGAGATTCAGGGCAGATATTTCAGGGCATGTAATTTAGGGCATGAGTTTCTGGGCAGATGATTCAGGGCAGGAATTTTAGGGCATGTGATTCAGGGCATGAGTTTCAGTGCATGAGTTTCAGGGCAGTAGTTTCAGGGTATGTGATTTAGGGCATGAGTTTCAGGGCATGAGATTCAGGGCTTGAGATTCAGGGCATGATTTTCAGGGCAGGAGATTCAGGGCAGGTGTTTCAGTGCAGGAGTTTCAGGGCATGAGATTCAGGGCATGAGATTCAGGGCATGAGTTTCAGGACAGGAGATTCAGGGCATGAGTTTCAGGGCATGAGTTTCAGGGCAGGAGTTTCAGGGCATGTGATTCAGGGCGTGAGTTTCAGGATATGAGATACATGGCATGAGTTTCAGTGCAGGAGTTTCAGGGCATGAGATTCAGGGCATGAGTTTCAGGGTAGGTGATTCAGGGCAGGAGTTTCAGGACATGAGATTCAGGGCATGAGTTTCAGTGCAGGACCTTGAGGTCATGAGATTCAGTGCACGAGTTTCAGAGCGTGAGATTCAGGGCATGAGATTCAGGGCATGAGTTTCAAAGCAGGAGATTCAGGGCAGGTGTTTCAGTGCAGGAGTTTCAGGGCATGAGATTCAGGGCATGAGATTCAGGGCATGAGTTTTAGGACAGGAGATTCAGGGAATGAGTTTCAGGGCATGCGTTTCAAGGCAGGAGTTTCAGGGCATGTAATTCAGGGCGTGAGTTTCAGGATATGAGATTCATGGCATGAGTTTCAGTGCAGGAGTTTCAAGGCATGAGATTCAGGGCATGAGTTTCAGGGCATGAGATTCAGGACAGGAGTTTCAGGATATGAGATTCATGGCATGAGTTTCAGTGCAGGAGTTTCAGGGCATGAGTTTCAGTGCATAAGTTTGAGGGCAGGAGTTTCAAGGCATGAGATTCAGGGCATGAGTTTCAGTGCATGAGTTTGAGGGCAGGAGTTTCAGCGCATGAGATTCAGGGCATGAGTTTCAGGGCATGAGATTCAGGGCATGAGTTTCAGGGCATGAGATTCAGGGCAGATATTTCAGGGCATGTAATTCAGGGCATGAGTTTCTGGGCAGCTGATTCAGGGCAGGAGTTATAGGGCATGTGATTCAGGGCATGAGTTTCAGGGCATGAGTTTCAGTGCAGGAGTTTCAGGGCATGAGATTCAGGGCATGAGTTTCAGGGCATGAGATTCAGGGCAGGTATTTCAGGGCATGTAATTCAGGGCATGAGTTTCTGGGCAGATGATTCAGGGCAGGAGTTTTAGGGCATGTGATTCAGGGCATGAGTTTCAGTGCATGAGTTTCAGGGCAGGAGTTTCAGGGTATGTGATTTCGGGCAAGAGTTTCAGGGCATGAGATTCAGGGCTTGAGTTTCAGGGCATGAGATTCAGGGCATGAGATTCAGGGCATGATTTTCAGGGCAGGAGATTCAGGGCAGGTCTTTCAGTGCAGGAGTTTCAGGGCATGAGATTCAGGGCATGAGTTTCAGGACAGGAGATTCAGGGCATGAGTTTCAGGGCATGAGTTTCAGGGCAGGAGTTTCAGGGCAGGAGTTTTAGGGCATGTGATTCAGGGCGTGAGTTTCAGGATATGAGATTCATGGCATGAGTTTCAGTGCAGGAGTTTCAGGGCATCAGATTCAGGGCTTGAGTTTCAGGGTAGGTGATTCAGGGCAGGAGTTTCAGGACATGAGATTCAGGGCATGAGTTTCAGTGCAGGAACTTGAGGTCATGAGATTCAGTGCACGAGTTTCAAAGCATGAGATTCAGGTCATGAGATTCAGGGCATGAGTTTCAGGGCAGGAGATTCAGGGCAGGTGTGTCAGTGCAGGAGTTTCAGGGCATGAGATTCAGGGCATGAGTTTCAGGGCATGAGTTTCAGGGCAGGAGTTTCAGGGCATGTAATTCAGGGCGTGAGTTTCAGGATATGAGATTCATGGCATGAGTTTCAGTGCAGGAGTTTCAGGGCAAGAGATTCAGGGCATGAGTTTCAGGGCATGAGATTCAGGGCAGGTATTTCAGGGCATGTAATTCAGGGCATGAGTTTCTGGGCAGATGATTCAGGGCAGGAGTTTTAGGGCATGTGATTCAGGGCATGAGTTTCAGTGCATGAGTTTCAGGGCAGGAGTTTCAGGGTATGTGATTTAGGGCAAGAGTTTCAGGGCATGAGATTCAGGGCTTGAGTTTCAGGGCATGAGGTTCAGGGCATGAGTTTCAGGGCATGAGATTCAGGGCATGAGTTTCAGTGCAGGAACTTGAGGGCATGAGATTCAGTGCACGAGTTTCAGAGCATGAGATTCAGGGCATGAGATTCAGGGCATGATTTTCAGGGCAGGAGATTCAGGGCAGGTGTTTCAGTGCAGGAGTTTCAGGGCATGAGATTCAGGGCATGAGATTCAGGGCATGAGTTTCAGGACAGGAGATTCAGGGCATGAGTTTCAGGCATGAGTTTCAGGGCAGGAGTTTCAGGGCATGTGATTCAGGGCGTGAGTTTCAGGATATGAGATTCATGGCATGAGTTTCAGTGCAGGAGTATCAGCGCATGAGATTCAGTGCATGAGTTTCAGGGTAAGTGATTCAGGGCAGGAGTTTCAGGACATGAGATTCAGGGCATGAGTTTCAGTGCAGGACCTTGAGGTCATGAGATTCAGTGCACGAGTTTCAGAGCGTGAGATTCAGGGCATGACATTCAGGGCATGAGTTTCAGGGCATGAGATTCAGGGCAGGAATTTCCGGGCTTGTAATTCAGGGCATGAGTTTCTGGGCAGATGATTCAGGGCAGGAGTTTTAGGGCATGTGATTCAGGGCATGAGTTTCAGTGCATGAGTTTCAGGGCAGGAGATTCAGGGTATGAGATTTAGGGCATGAGTTTCAGTGCATGAGATTCAGGGCTTGAGTTTCAGGGCATGATTTTCAGGGCAGGAGATTCAGGGCAGGTGTTTCAGTGCAGGAGTTTCTGGGCATGAGATTCAGGGCATGAGATTCAGGGCATGAGTTTCAGGATATGAGATTCATGGCATGAGTTTCACTGCAGGAGATTCAGGGCATGAGTTTCAGTGCATAAGTTTGAGGGCAGGAGTTTCAAGGCATGAGATTCAGGGCATGAGTTTCAGTGCATGAGTTTGAGGGCAGGAGTTTCAGGGCATGAGATTTAGGGCATGAGTTTCAGGGTATGAGATTCAGGGCAGATATTTCAGGGCATGTAATTCAGGGCATGAGTTTCTGGGCAGCTGATTCAGGGAAGGAGTTTTAGGGCATGTGATTCAGGGCATGAGTTTCAGGGCATGAGTTTCAGTGCAGTAGTTTCAGGGCATGAGATTCAGGGCATGAATTTCAGGGCATGAGATTCAGGGCAGGTATTTCAGGGCATGTAATTCAGGGCATGAGTTTCTGGGCAGATGATTCAGGGCAGGAGTTTTAGGGCATGTGATTCAGGGCATGAGGTTCAGTGCATGAGTTTCAGGGCAGGAGTTTCAGGGTTTGTGATTTAGGGCAAGAGTTTCAGGGCATGATTTTCAGGGCAGGAGATTCAGGGCAGGTGTTTCAGTGCAGGAGTTTCAGGGCATGAGATTCAGGGCATGAGATTCAGGGCATGAGTTTCAGGGCATGAGTTTCAGGGCATGAGATTCAGGGGATGATTTTCAAGGCAGGAGATTCAGTGCAGGAGTTTCAGTGCAGGAGTTTCAGGGCATGAGTTTCAGGGCATGAGATTCAGGGTAGGTATTTCAGGGCATGTAATTTAGGGCATGAGTTTCTGGGCAGATGATTCAGGGCAGGAATTTTAGGGCATGTGATTCAGGGCATGAGTTTCAGTGCATGAGTTTCAGGGCAGTAGTTTCAGTGTATGTGATTTAGGGCATGAGTTTCAGGGCATGAGATTCAGGGCTTGAGTTTCAGGGCATGAGGTTCAGGGCATGAGTTTCAGGGCATGAGATTCAGGGCATCAGTTTCAGTGCAGGAACTTGAGAGCATGAGATTCAGTGCACGAGTTTCAGAGCATGAGATTCAGGGCATGAGATTCAGGGCATGATTTTCAGGGCAGGAGATTCAGGGCAGGTGTTTCAGTGCAGGAGTTTCAGGGCATGAGATTCAGGGCATGAGATTCAGGGCATGAGTTTCAGGACAGGAGATTCAGGGCATGAGTTTCAGGGCATGAGTTTCAGGGCATGAGTTTCAGGGCAGGAGTTTCAGGGCATGTGATTCAGGGCGTGAGTTTCAGGATATGAGATACATGGCATGAGTTTCAGTGCAGGAGTTTCAGGGCATGAGATTCAGGGCATGAGTTTCAGGGTAGGTGATTCAGGGCAGGAGTTTCAGGACATGAGATTCAGGGCATGAGTTTCAGTGCAGGACCTTGAGGTCATGAGATTCAGTGCACGAGTTTCAGAGCGTGAGATTCAGGGCATGAGATTCAGGGCATGAGTTTCAAGCAGGAGATTCAGGGCAGGTGTTTCAGTGCAGGAGTTTCAGGGCATGAGATTCAGGGCATGAGATTCAGGGCATGAGTTTTAGGACAGGAGATTCAGGAATGAGTTTCAGGGCATGCGTTTCAAGGCAGGAGTTTCAGGGCATGTAATTCAGGGCGTGAGTTTCAGGATATGAGATTCATGGCATGAGTTTCAGTGCAGGAGTTTCAAGGCATGAGATTCAGGGCATGAGTTTCAGGGCATGAGATTCAGGACAGGAGTTTCAAGGCATGAAATTCAGGGCTTGAGTTTCACTGCATGAGTTTGAGGGCAGGAGTTTCAGGGCATGAGATTCAGGGCATGAGTTTCTGGGCAGATGATTCAGGGCAGGAGTTTTAGGGCATGTGATTCAGGGCATGAGTTTCAGTGCATGAGTTTCAGGGCAGGAGATTCAGGGTATGAGATTTAGGGCATGAGTTTCAGTGCATGAGATTCAGGGCTTGAGTTTCAGGGCATAATTTTCAGGGCAGGAGATTCAGGGCAGGTGTTTCAGTGCAGGAGTTTCTGGGCATGAGATTCAGGGCATGAGATTCAGGGCATGAGTTTCAGGATATGAGATTCATGGCATGAGTTTCAGTGCAGGAGTTTCAGGGCATGAGTTTCAGTGCATAAGTTTGAGGGCAGGAGTTTCAAGGCATGAGATTAAGGGCATGACTTTCAGTGCATGAGTTTGAGGGCAGGAGTTTCAGCGCATGAGATTCAGGGCATGAGTTTCAGGGCATGAGATTCAGGGCAGATATTTCAGGGCATGTAATTCAGGGCATGAGTTTCTGGGCAGATGATTCAGGGCAGGAATTTTAGGGCATGTGATTCAGGGCATGAGTTTCAGTGCATGAGTTTCAGGGCAGTAGTTTCAGGGCATGTGATTTAGGGCATGAGTTTCAGGGCATGAGATTCAGGGCTTGAGTTTCAGGGCATGAGGTTCAGGGCATGAGTTTCAGGGCATGAGATTCAGGGCATCAGTTTCAGTGCAGGAACTTGAGGGCATGAGATTCAGTGCACGAGTTTCAGAGCATGAGATTCAGGGCATGAGATTCAGGGCATGATTTTCAGGGCAGGAGATTCAGGGCAGGTGTTTCAGTGCAGGAGTTTCAGGGCATGAGATTCAGGGCATGAGATTCAGGGCATGAGTTTCAGGACAGGAGATTCAGGGCATGAGTTTCAGGGCATGAGTTTCAGGGCAGGAGTTTCAGGGCATGTGATTCAGGGCGTGAGTTTCAGGATATGAGATACATGGCATGAGTTTCAGTGCAGGAGTTTCAGGGCATGAGATTCAGGGCATGAGTTTCAGGGTAGGTGATTCAGGGCAGGAGTTTCAGGACATGAGATTCAGGGCATGAGTTTCAGTGCAGGACCTTGATGTCATGAGATTCAGTGCACGAGTTTCAGAGCGTGAGATTCAGGGCATGAGATTCAGGGCATGAGTTTCAAAGCAGGAGATTCAGGGCAGGTGTTTCAGTGCAGGAGTTTCAGGGCATGAGATTCAGGGCATGAGATTCAGGGCATGAGTTTTAGGACAGGAGATTCAGGGAATGAGTTTCAGGGCATGCGTTTCAAGGCAGGAGTTTCAGGGCATGTAATTCAGGGCGTGAGTTTCAGGATATGAGATTCATGGCATGAGTTTCAGTGCAGGAGTTTCAAGGCATGAGATTCAGGGCATGAGTTTCAGGGCATGAGATTCAGGACAGGAGTTTCAGGATATGAGATTCATGGCATGAGTTTCAGTGCAGGAGTTTCAGGGCATGAGTTTCAGTGCATAAGTTTGAGGGCAGGAGTTTCAAGGCATGAGATTCAGGGCATGAGTTTCAGTGCATGAGTTTGAGGGCAGGAGTTTCAGCGCATGAGATTCAGGGCATGAGTTTCAGGGCATGAGATTCAGGGCATGAGTTTCAGGGCATGAGATTCAGGGCAGATATTTCAGGGCATGTAATTCAGGGCATGAGTTTCTGGGCAGCTGATTCAGGGCAGGAGTTATAGGGCATGTGATTCAGGGCATGAGTTTCAGGGCATGAGTTTCAGTGCAGGAGTTTCAGGGCATGAGATTCAGGGCATGAGTTTCAGGGCATGAGATTCAGGGCAGGTATTTCAGGGCATGTAATTCAGGGCATGAGTTTCTGGGCAGATGATTCAGGGCAGGAGTTTTAGGGCATGTGATTCAGGGCATGAGTTTCAGTGCATGAGTTTCAGGGCAGGAGTTTCAGGGTATGTGATTTCGGGCAAGAGTTTCAGGGCATGAGATTCAGGGCTTGAGTTTCAGGGCATGAGATTCAGGGCATGAGATTCAGGGCATGATTTTCAGGGCAGGAGATTCAGGGCAGGTCTTTCAGTGCAGGAGTTTCAGGGCATGAGATTCAGGGCATGAGTTTCAGGACAGGAGATTCAGGGCATGAGTTTCAGGGCATGAGTTTCAGGGCAGGAGTTTCAGGGCAGGAGTTTTAGGGCATGTGATTCAGGGCGTGAGTTTCAGGATATGAGATTCATGGCATGAGTTTCAGTGCAGGAGTTTCAAGGCATGAGATTCAGGGCTTGAGTTTCAGGGTAGGTGATTCAGGGCAGGAGTTTCAGGACATGAGATTCAGGGCATGAGTTTCAGTGCAGGAACTTGAGGTCATGAGATTCAGTGCACGAGTTTCAAAGCATGAGATTCAGGTCATGAGATTCAGGGCATGAGTTTCAGGGCAGGAGATTCAGGGCAGGTGTGTCAGTGCAGGAGTTTCAGGGCATGAGATTCAGGGCATGAGTTTCAGGGCATGAGTTTCAGGGCAGGAGTTTCAGGGCATGTAATTCAGGGCGTGAGTTTCAGGATATGAGATTCATGGCATGAGTTTCAGTGCAGGAGTTTCAGGGCAAGAGATTCAGGGCATGAGTTTCAGGGCATGAGATTCAGGGCAGGTATTTCAGGGCATGTAATTCAGGGCATGGGTTTCTGGGCAGATGATTCAGGGCAGGAGTTTTAGGGCATGTGATTCAGGGCATGAGTTTCAGTGCATGAGTTTCAGGGCAGGAGTTTCAGGGTATGTGATTTAGGGCAAGAGTTTCAGGGCATGAGATTCAGGGCTTTAGTTTCAGGGCATGAGGTTCAGGGCATGAGTTTCAGGGCATGAGATTCAGGGCATGAGTTTCAGTGCAGTTAATTGAGGGCATGAGATTCAGTGCACGAGTTTTAGAGCATGAGATTCAGGGCTTCATTTTCAGGGCAGGAGATTCAGGGCAGGTGTTTCAGTGCAGGAGTTTCAGGGCACGAGATTCAGGGCATGAGATTCAGGGCATGAGTTTCAGGGCATGAGTTTCAGGGCAGGAGTTTCAGGGCATGTGATTCAAGGCGTCAGTTTCAGGATATGAAATTCATGGCATGAGATTCAGTGCAGGTGTTTCAGGGCATGAGATTCAGGGCATGAGTTTCAGTGCATGAATTTGAGGGCAGGAGTTTCAAGGCATGAGATTCAGGGCATGAGTTTCAGTGCATGAGTTTGAGGGCAGGAGTTTCAGGGCATGAGATTCAGGGCATGAGTTTCAGGGCATGAGATTCAGGGCAGGTATTTCAGGGCATGTAATTCAGGGCATGAGTTTCTGGGCAGATGATTCAGGGCATGAGTTTTAGGGCATGTGATTCAGGGCATGAGTTTCAGTGCATGAGTTTCAGGGCAGGAGTTTCAGGGTATGTGATTTAGGGCATGAGTTTCAGGGCATGAGATTCAGGGCTTGAGTTTCAGGGCATGAGGTTCAGGGCATGAGTTTCAGGGCATGAGATTCAGGGCTTGAGTTTCAGTGCAGGAACTTGAGGGCATGAGATTCAGTGCACGAGTTTCAGAGCATGAGATTCAGGGCATGAGATTCAGGTCATGATTTTCAAGGCAGGAGATTCAGGGCAGGTGTTTCAGTGCAGGAGTTTCAGGACATGAGATTCAGGGCATGAGTTTCAGTGCAGTAACTTGAGGTCATGAGATTCAGTGCACGAGTTTCAGAGCGTGAGATTCAGGGCATGAGATTCAGGGCAGGAGTTTCAGGGCATGTGATTCAGGGCGTGAGTTTCAGGATATGAGATACATGGCATGAGTTTCAGTGCAGGAGTTTCAGGGCATGAGATTCAGGGCATGAGTTTCAGTGCAGGACTTTGAGGTCATGAGATTCAGTGCACGAGTTTCAGAGCGTGAGATTCAGGGCATGAGATTCAGGGCATGAGTTTCAAAGCAGGAGATTCAGGGCAGGTGTTTCAGTGCAGGAGTTTCAGGGCATGAGATTCAGGGCATGAGATTCAGGGCATGAGTTTTAGGACAGGAGATTCAGGGAATGAGTTTCAGGGCATGCGTTTCAAGGCAGGAGTTTCAGGGCATGTAATTCAGGGCGTGAGTTTCAGGATATGAGATTCATGGCATGAGTTTCAGTTCAGGAGTTTCAAGGCATGAGATTCAGGGCATGAGTTGCAGGGCATGAGATTCAGGACAGGAGTTTCCAGGCATGAAATTCAGGGCTTGAGTTTCACTGCATGAGTTTGAGGGCAGGAGTTTCAGGGTATATGATTCAGGGCATGAGTTTCTGGGCAGATGATTCAGGGCAGGAGTTTTAGGGCATGTGATTCAGGGCATGAGTTTCAGTGCATGAGTTTCAGGGCAGGAGATTCAGGGCAGGTGTTTCAGTGCAGGAGTTTCTGGGCATGAGATTCAGGGCATGAGATTCAGGGCATGAGTTTCAGGATATGAGATTCATGGCATGAGTTTCAGTGCAGGAGTTTCAGGGCATGAGTTTCAGTGCATAAGTTTGAGGGCAGGAGTTTCAAGGCATGAGATTCAGGGCATGAGTTTCAGTGCATGAGTTTGAGGGCAGGAGTTTCAGCGCATGAGATTCAGGGCATGAGTTTCAGGGCATGAGATTCAGGGCATGAGTTTCAGGGCATGAGATTCAGGGCAGATATTTCAGGGCATGTAATTCAGGGCATGAGTTTCTGGGCAGATGATTCAGGGCAGGAATTTTAGGGCATGTGATTCAGGGCATGAGTTTCAGTGCATGAGTTTCAGGGCAGTAGTTTCAGGGTATGTGATTTAGGGCATGAGTTTCAGGGCATGAGATTCAGGGCTTGAGTTTCAGGGCATGAGGTTCAGGGCATGAGTTTCAGGGCATGAGATTCAGGGCATCAGTTTCAGTGCAGGAACTTGAGGGCATGAGATTCAGTGCACGAGTTTCAGAGCATGAGATTCAGGGCATGAGATTCAGGGCATGATTTTCAGGGCAGGAGATTCAGGGCAGGTGTTTCAGTGCAGGAGTTTCAGGGCATGAGATTCAGGGCATGAGATTCAGGGCATGAGTTTCAGGACAGGAGATTCAGGGCATGAGTTTCAGGGCATGAGTTTCAGGGCAGGAGTTTCAGGGCATGTGATTCAGGGCGTGAGTTTCAGGATATGAGATACATGGCATGAGTTTCAGTGCAGGAGTTTCAGGGCATGAGATTCAGGGCATGAGTTTCAGGGTAGGTGATTCAGGGCAGGAGTTTCAGGACATGAGATTCAGGGCATGAGTTTCAGTGCAGGACCTTGAGGTCATGAGATTCAGTGCACGAGTTTCAGAGCGTGAGATTCAGGGCATGAGATTCAGGGCATGAGTTTCAAAGCAGGAGATTCAGGGCAGGTGTTTCAGTGCAGGAGTTTCAGGGCATGAGATTCAGGGCATGAGATTCAGGGCATGAGTTTTAGGACAGGAGATTCAGGGAATGAGTTTCAGGGCATGCGTTTCAAGGCAGGAGTTTCAGGGCATGTAATTCAGGGCGTGAGTTTCAGGATATGAGATTCATGGCATGAGTTTCAGTGCAGGAGTTTCAAGGCATGAGATTCAGGGCATGAGTTTCAGGGCATGAGATTCAGGACAGGAGTTTCAAGGCATGAAATTCAGGGCTTGAGTTTCACTGCATGAGTTTGAGGGCAGGAGTTTCAGGGCATGAGATTCAGGGCATGAGTTTCTGGGCAGATGATTCAGGGCAGGAGTTTTAGGGCATGTGATTCAGGGCATGAGTTTCAGTGCATGAGTTTCAGGGCAGGAGATTCAGGGTATGAGATTTAGGGCATGAGTTTCAGAGCATGAGATTCAGGGCTTGAGTTTCAGGGCATGATTTTCAGGGCAGGAGATTCAGGGCAGGTGTTTCAGTGCAGGAGTTTCTGGGCATGAGATTCAGGGCATGAGATTCAGGGCATGAGTTTCAGGATATGAGATTCATGGCATGAGTTTCAGTGCAGGAGTTTCAGGGCATGAGTTTCAGTGCATAAGTTTGAGGGCAGGAGTTTCAAGGCATGAGATTCAGGGCATGAGTTTCAGTGCATGAGTTTGAGGGCAGGAGTTTCAGCGCATGAGATTCAGGGCATGAGTTTCAGGGCATGAGATTCAGGGCATGAGTTTCAGGGCATGAGATTCAGGGCAGATATTTCAGGGCATGTAATTCAGAGCATGAGTTTCTTGGCAGCTGATTCAGGGCAGGAGTTATAGGGCATGTGATTCAGGGCATGAGTTTCAGGGCATGAGTTTCAGTGCAGGAGTTTCAGGGCATGAGATTCAGGGCATGAGTTTCAGGGCATGAGATTCAGGGCAGGTATTTCAGGGCATGTAATTCAGGGCATGAGTTTCTGGGCAGATGATTCAGGGCAGCAGTTTTAGGGCATGAGATTCAGGGCATGAGTTTCAGTGCATGAGTTTCAGGGCAGGAGTTTCAGGGTATGTGATTTCGGGCAAGAGTTTCAGGGCATGAGATTCAGGGCTTGAGTTTCAGGGCATGAGATTCAGGGCATGAGATTCAGGGCATGATTTTCAGGGCAGGAGATTCAGGGCAGGTCTTTCAGTGCAGGAGTTTCAGGGCATGAGATTCAGGGCATGAGTTTCAGGGCATGAGTTTCAGGGCAGGAGTTTCAGGGCAGGAGTTTTAGGGCATGTGATTCAGGGCGTGAGTTTCAGGATATGAGATTCATGGCATGAGTTTCAGTGCAGGAGTTTCAGGGCATGAGATTCAGGGCTTGAGTTTCAGGGTAGGTGATTCAGGGCAGGAGTTTCAGGACATGAGATTCAGGGCATGAGTTTCAGTGCAGGAACTTGAGGTCATGAGATTCAGTGCACGAGTTTCAAAGCATGAGATTCAGGTCATGAGATTCAGGGCATGAGTTTCAGGGCAGGAGATTCAGGGCAGGTGTGTCAGTGCAGGAGTTTCAGGGCATGAGATTCAGGGCATGAGTTTCAGGGCATGAGTTTCAGGGCAGGAGTTTCAGGGCATGTAATTCAGGGCGTGAGTTTCAGGATATGAGATTCATGGCATGAGTTTCAGTGCAGGAGTTTCAGGGCAAGAGATTCAGGGCATGAGTTTCAGGGCATGAGATTCAGGGCAGGTATTTCAGGGCATGTAATTCAGGGCATGAGTTTCTGGGCAGATGATTCAGGGCAGGAGTTTTAGGGCATGTGATTCAGGGCATGAGTTTCAGTGCATGAGTTTCAGGGCAGGAGTTTCAGGGTATGTGATTTAGGGCAAGAGTTTCAGGGCATGAGATTCAGGGCTTTAGTTTCAGGGCATGAGGTTCAGGGCATGAGTTTCAGGGCATGAGATTCAGGGCATGAGTTTCAGTGCAGTTAATTGAGGGCATGAGATTCAGTGCACGAGTTTTAGAGCATGAGATTCAGGGCTTCATTTTCAGGGCAGGAGATTCAGGGCAGGTGTTTCAGTGCAGGAGTTTCAGGGCACGAGATTCAGGGCATGAGATTCAGGGCATGAGTTTCAGGGCATGAGTTTCAGGGCAGGAGTTTCAGGGCATGTGATTCAAGGCGTCAGTTTCAGGATATGAAATTCATGGCATGAGATTCAGTGCAGGCGTTTCAGGGCATGAGATTCAGGGCATGAGTTTCAGTGCATGAATTTGAGGGCAGGAGTTTCAAGGCATGAGATTCAGGGCATGAGTTTCAGTGCATGAGTTTGAGGGCAGGAGTTTCAGGGCATGAGATTCAGGGCATGAGTTTCAGGGCATGAGATTCAGGGCAGGTATTTCAGGGCATGTAATTCACGGCATGAGTTTCTGGGCAGATGATTCAGGGCATGAGTTTTAGGGCATGTGATTCAGGGCATGAGTTACAGTGCATGAGTTTCAGGGCAGGAGTTTCAGGGTATGTGATTTAGGGCATGAGTTTCAGGGCATGAGATTCAGGGCTTGAGTTTCAGGGCATGAGGTTCAGGGCATGAGTTTCAGGGCATGAGATTCAGGGCTTGAGTTTCAGTGCAGGAACTTGAGGGCATGAGATTCAGTGCACGAGTTTCAGAGCATGAGATTCAGGGCATGAGATTCAGGTCATGATTTTCAAGGCAGGAGATTCAGGGCAGGTGTTTCAGTGCAGGAGTTTCAGGACATGAGATTCAGGGCATGAGTTTCAGTGCAGTAACTTGAGGTCATGAGATTCAGTGCACGAGTTTCAGAGCGTGAGATTCAGGGCATGAGATTCAGGGCAGGAGTTTCAGGGCATGTGATTCAGGGCGTGAGTTTCAGGATATGAGATACATGGCATGAGTTTCAGTGCAGGAGTTTCAGGGCATGAGATTCAGGGCATGAGTTTCAGGGTAGGTGATTCAGGGCAGGAGTTTCAGGACAGGAGATTCAGGGCATGAGTTTCAGGGCATGAGTTTCAGGGCAGGAGTTTCAGGGCATGTGATTCAGGGCGTGAGTTTCAGGATATGAGATACATGGCATGAGTTTCAGTGCAGGAGTTTCAGGGCATGAGATTCAGGGCATGAGTTTCAGGGTAGGTGATTCAGGGCAGGAGTTTCAGGACATGAGATTCAGGGCATGAGTTTCAGTGCAGGACCTTGAGGTCATGAGATTCAGTGCACGAGTTTCAGAGCGTGAGATTCAGGGCATGAGATTCAGGGCATGAGTTTCAAAGCAGGAGATTCAGGGCAGTTGTTTCAGTGCAGGAGTTTCAGGGCATGAGATTCAGGGCATGAGATTCAGGGCATGAGTTTTAGGACAGGAGATTCAGGGAATGAGTTTCAGGGCATGCGTTTCAAGGCAGGAGTTTCAGGGCATGTAATTCAGGGCGTGAGTTTCAGGATATGAGATTCATGGCATGAGTTTCAGTTCAGGAGTTTCAAGGCATGAGATTCAGGGCATGAGTTTCAGGGCATGAGATTCAGGACAGGAGTTTCAAGGCATGAAATTCAGGGCTTGAGTTTCACTGCATGAGTTTGAGGGCAGGAGTTTCAGGGTATGAGATTCAGGGCATGAGTTTCTGGGCAGATGATTCAGGGCAGGAGTTTTAGGGCATGTGATTCAGGGCATGAGTTTCAGTGCATGAGTTTCAGGGCAGGAGATTCAGGGCAGGTGTTTCAGTGCAGGAGTTTCTGGGCATGAGATTCAGGGCATGAGATTCAGGGCATGAGTTTCAGGATATGAGATTCATGGCATGAGTTTCAGTGCAGGAGTTTCAGGGCATGAGTTTCAGTGCATAAGTTTGAGGGCAGGAGTTTCAAGGCATGAGATTCAGGGCATGAGTTTCAGTGCATGAGTTTGAGGGCCGGAGTTTCAGCGCATGAGATTCAGGGCATGAGTTTCAGGGCATGAGATTCAGGGCATGAGTTTCAGGGCATGAGATTCAGGGCAGATATTTCAGGGCATGTAATTCAGGGCATGAGTTTCTGGGCAGCTGATTCAGGGCAGGAGTTATAGGGCATGTGATTCAGGGCATGAGTTTCAGGGCATGAGTTTCAGTGCAGGAGTTTCAGGGCATGAGATTCAGGGCATGAGTTTCAGGGCATGAGATTCAGGGCAGGTATTTCAGGGCATGTAATTCAGGGCATGAGTTTCTGGGCAGATGATTCAGGGCAGGAGTTTTAGGGCATGTGATTCAGGGCATGAGTTTCAGTGCATGAGTTTCAGGGCAGGAGTTTCAGGGTATGTGATTTCGGGCAAGAGTTTCAGGGCATGAGATTCAGGGCTTGAGTTTCAGGGCATGAGATTCAGGGCATGAGATTCAGGTCATGATTTTCAGGGCAGGAGATTCAGGGCAGGTCTTTCAGTGCAGGAGTTTCAGGGCATGAGATTCAGGGCATGAGTTTCAGGACAGGAGATTCAGGGCATGAGTTTCAGGGCATGAGTTTCAGGGCAGGAGATTCAGGGCAGGAGTTTTAGGGCATGTGATTCAGGGCGTGAGTTTCAGGATATGAGATTCATGGCATGAGTTTCAGTGCAGGAGTTTCAGGGCATGAGATTCAGGGCTTGAGTTTCAGGGTAGGTGATTCAGGGCAGGAGTTTCAGGACATGAGATTCAGGGCATGAGTTTCAGTGCAGGAACTTGAGGTCATGAGATTCAGTGCACGAGTTTCAAAGCATGAGATTCAGGTCATGAGATTCAGGGCATGAATTTCAGGGCAGGAGATTCAGGGCAGGTGTGTCAGTGCAGGAGTTTCAGGGCATGAGATTCAGGGCATGAGTTTCAGGGCATGAGTTTCAGGGCAGGAGTTTCAGGGCATGTAATTCAGGGCGTGAGTTTCAGGATATGAGATTCATGGCATGAGTTTCAGTGCAGGAGTTTCAGGGCAAGAGATTCAGGGCATGAGTTTCAGGGCATGAGATTCAGGGCAGGTATTTCAGGGCATGTAATTCAGGGCATGAGTTTCTGGGCAGATGATTCAGGGCAGGAGTTTTAGGGCATGTGATTCAGGGCATGAGTTTCAGTGCATGAGTTTCAGGGCAGGAGTTTCAGGGTATGTGATTTAGGGCAAGAGTTTCAGGGCATGAGATTCAGGGCTTTAGTTTCAGGGCATGAGGTTCAGGGCATGAGTTTCAGGGCATGAGATTCAGGGCATGAGTTTCAGTGCAGTTAATTGAGGGCATGAGATTCAGTGCACGAGTTTTAGAGCATGAGATTCAGGGCTTCATTTTCAGGGCAGGAGATTCAGGGCAGGTGTTTCAGTGCAGGAGTTTCAGGGCACGAGATTCAGGGCATGAGATTCAGGGCATGAGTTTCAGGGCATGAGTTTCAGGGCAGGAGTTTCAGGGCATGTGATTCAAGGCGTCAGTTTCAGGATATGAAATTCATGGCATGAGATTCAGTGCAGGCGTTTCAGGGCATGAGATTCAGGGCATGAGTTTCAGTGCATGAATTTGAGGGCAGGAGTTTCAAGGCATGAGATTCAGGGCATGAGTTTCAGTGCATGAGTTTGAGGGCAGGAGTTTCAGGGCATGAGATTCAGGGCATGAGTTTCAGGGCATGAGATTCAGGGCAGGTATTTCAGGGCATGTAATTCACGGCATGAGTTTCTGGGCAGATGATTCAGGGCATGAGTTTTAGGGCATGTGATTCAGGGCATGAGTTACAGTGCATGAGTTTCAGGGCAGGAGTTTCAGGGTATGTGATTTAGGGCATGAGTTTCAGGGCATGAGATTCAGGGCTTGAGTTTCAGGGCATGAGGTTCAGGGCATGAGTTTCAGGGCATGAGATTCAGGGCTTGAGTTTCAGTGCAGGAACTTGAGGGCATGAGATTCAGTGCACGAGTTTCAGAGCATGAGATTCAGGGCATGAGATTCAGGTCATGATTTTCAAGGCAGGAGATTCAGGGCAGGTGTTTCAGTGCAGGAGTTTCAGGACATGAGATTCAGGGCATGAGTTTCAGTGCAGTAACTTGAGGTCATGAGATTCAGTGCACGAGTTTCAGAGCGTGAGATTCAGGGCATGAGATTCAGGGCAGGAGTTTCAGGGCATGTGATTCAGGGCGTGAGTTTCAGGATATGAGATACATGGCATGAGTTTCAGTGCAGGAGTTTCAGGGCATGAGATTCAGGGCATGAGTTTCAGGGTAGGTGATTCAGGGCAGGAGTTTCAGGACAGGAGATTCAGGGCATGAGTTTCAGGGCATGAGTTTCAGGGCAGGAGTTTCAGGGCATGTGATTCAGGGCGTGAGTTTCAGGATATGAGATACATGGCATGAGTTTCAGTGCAGGAGTTTCAGGGCATGAGATTCAGGGCATGAGTTTCAGGGTAGGTGATTCAGGGCAGGAGTTTCAGGACATGAGATTCAGGGCATGAGTTTCAGTGCAGGACCTTGAGGTCATGAGATTCAGTGCACGAGTTTCAGAGCGTGAGATTCAGGGCATGAGATTCAGGGCATGAGTTTCAAAGCAGGAGATTCAGGGCAGTTGTTTCAGTGCAGGAGTTTCAGGGCATGAGATTCAGGGCATGAGATTCAGGGCATGAGTTTTAGGACAGGAGATTCAGGGAATGAGTTTCAGGGCATGCGTTTCAAGGCAGGAGTTTCAGGGCATGTAATTCAGGGCGTGAGTTTCAGGATATGAGATTCATGGCATGAGTTTCAGTTCAGGAGTTTCAAGGCATGAGATTCAGGGCATGAGTTTCAGGGCATGAGATTCAGGACAGGAGTTTCAAGGCATGAAATTCAGGGCTTGAGTTTCACTGCATGAGTTTGAGGGCAGGAGTTTCAGGGTATGAGATTCAGGGCATGAGTTTCTGGGCAGATGATTCAGGGCAGGAGTTTTAGGGCATGTGATTCAGGGCATGAGTTTCAGTGCATGAGTTTCAGGGCAGGAGATTCAGGGCAGGTGTTTCAGTGCAGGAGTTTCTGGGCATGAGATTCAGGGCATGAGATTCAGGGCATGAGTTTCAGGATATGAGATTCATGGCATGAGTTTCAGTGCAGGAGTTTCAGGGCATGAGTTTCAGTGCATAAGTTTGAGGGCAGGAGTTTCAAGGCATGAGATTCAGGGCATGAGTTTCAGTGCATGAGTTTGAGGGCCGGAGTTTCAGCGCATGAGATTCAGGGCATGAGTTTCAGGGCATGAGATTCAGGGCATGAGTTTCAGGGCATGAGATTCAGGGCAGATATTTCAGGGCATGTAATTCAGGGCATGAGTTTCTGGGCAGCTGATTCAGGGCAGGAGTTATAGGGCATGTGATTCAGGGCATGAGTTTCAGGGCATGAGTTTCAGTGCAGGAGTTTCAGGGCATGAGATTCAGGGCATGAGTTTCAGGGCATGAGATTCAGGGCAGGTATTTCAGGGCATGTAATTCAGGGCATGAGTTTCTGGGCAGATGATTCAGGGCAGGAGTTTTAGGGCATGTGATTCAGGGCATGAGTTTCAGTGCATGAGTTTCAGGGCAGGAGTTTCAGGGTATGTGATTTCGGGCAAGAGTTTCAGGGCATGAGATTCAGGGCTTGAGTTTCAGGGCATGAGATTCAGGGCATGAGATTCAGGTCATGATTTTCAGGGCAGGAGATTCAGGGCAGGTCTTTCAGTGCAGGAGTTTCAGGGCATGAGATTCAGGGCATGAGTTTCAGGACAGGAGATTCAGGGCATGAGTTTCAGGGCATGAGTTTCAGGGCAGGAGATTCAGGGCAGGAGTTTTAGGGCATGTGATTCAGGGCGTGAGTTTCAGGATATGAGATTCATGGCATGAGTTTCAGTGCAGGAGTTTCAGGGCATGAGATTCAGGGCTTGAGTTTCAGGGTAGGTGATTCAGGGCAGGAGTTTCAGGACATGAGATTCAGGGCATGAGTTTCAGTGCAGGAACTTGAGGTCATGAGATTCAGTGCACGAGTTTCAAAGCATGAGATTCAGGTCATGAGATTCAGGGCATGAATTTCAGGGCAGGAGATTCAGGGCAGGTGTGTCAGTGCAGGAGTTTCAGGGCATGAGATTCAGGGCATGAGTTTCAGGGCATGAGTTTCAGGGCAGGAGTTTCAGGGCATGTAATTCAGGGCGTGAGTTTCAGGATATGAGATTCATGGCATGAGTTTCAGTGCAGGAGTTTCAGGGCAAGAGATTCAGGGCATGAGTTTCAGGGCATGAGATTCAGGGCAGGTATTTCAGGGCATGTAATTCAGGGCATGCGTTTCTGGGCAGATGATTCAGGGCAGGAGTTTTAGGGCATGTGATTCAGGGCATGAGTTTCAGTGCATGAGTTTCAGGGCAGGAGTTTCAGGGTATGTGATTTAGGGCAAGAGTTTCAGGGCATGAGATTCAGGGCTTTAGTTTCAGGGCATGAGGTTCAGGGCATGAGTTTCAGGGCATGAGTTTCAGGGCATGAGTTTCAGTGCAGTTAATTGAGGGCATGAGATTCAGTGCACGAGTTTTAGAGCATGAGATTCAGGGCTTCATTTTCAGGGCAGGAGATTCAGGGCAGGTGTTTCAGTGCAGGAGTTTCAGGGCATGAGATTCAGGGCATGAGATTCAGGGCATGAGTTTCAGTGCATGAGTTTCAGGGCAGGAGTTTCAGGGCATGTGATTCAAGGCGTCAGTTTCAGGATATGAAATTCATGGCATGAGATTCAGTGCAGGTGTTTCAGGGCATGAGATTCAGAGCATGAGTTTCAGTGCATGAATTTGAGGGCAGGAGTTTCAAGGCATGAGATTCAGGGCATGAGTTTCAGTGCATGAGTTTGAGGGCAGGAGTTTCAGGGCATGAGATTCAGGGCATGAGTTTCAGGGCATGAGATTCAGGGCAGGTATTTCAGGGCATGTAATTCAGGGCATGAGTTTCTGGGCAGATGGTTCAGGGCATGAGTTTTAGGGCATGTGATTCAGGGCATGAGTTTCAGTGCATGAGTTTCAGGGCAGGAGTTTCAGGGTATGTGATTTAGGGCATGAGTTTCAGGGCATGAGATTCAGGGCTTGAGTTTCAGGGCATGAGGTTCAGGGCATGAGTTTCAGGGCATGAGAATCAGGGCTTGAGTTTCAGTGCAGGAACTTGAGGGCATGAGATTCAGTGCACGAGTTTCAGAGCATGAGATTCAGGGCATGAGATTCAGGTCATGATTTTCAAGGCAGGAGATTCAGGGCAGGTGTTTCAGTGCAGGAGTTTCAGGACATGAGATTCAGGGCATGAGTTTCAGTGCAGTAACTTGAGGTCATGAGATTCAGTGCACGAGTTTCAGAGCGTGAGATTCAGGGCATGAGATTCAGGGCATGAGTTTCAGGGCAGGAGATTCAGGGTAGGTGTTTCAGTGCAGGAGTTTCAGGGCATGAGATTCAGGACATGAGATTCAGGGCATGAGTTTTAGGACAGGAGATTCAGGGCATGAGTTTCAGGGCATGAGTTTCAGGGCATGAGTTTCAGGGCAGAAGTTTCAGGGCATGTAATTCAGGGCGTGAGTTTCAGGATATGAGATTCATGGCATGAGTTTCAGTGCAGGAGTTTCAGGGCATGAGATTCAGGGCATGAGTTTCAGGGCATGAGATTCAGGGCAGGTATTTCAGGGCATGTAATTCAGGGCATGAGTTTCTGGGCAGATGATTCAGGGCATGAGTTTTAGGGCATGTGATTCAGGGCATGAGTTTCAGTGCATGAGTTTCAGGACAGGAGATTCAGGGCATGAGTTTCAGGGCATGAGTTTCAGGGCAGGAGTTTCAGGGCAGGAGTTTTAGGGCATGTGATTCAGGGCGTGAGTTTCAGGATATGAGATTCATGGCATGAGTTTCAGTGCAGGAGTTTCAGGGCATGAGATTCAGGGCTTGAGTTTCAGGGTAGGTGATTCAGGGCAGGAGTTTCAGGACATGAGATTCAGGGCATGAGTTTCAGTGCAGGAACTTGAGGTCATGAGATTCAGTGCACGAGTTTCAAAGCATGAGATTCAGGTCATGAGATTCAGGGCATGAATTTCAGGGCAGGAGATTCAGGGCAGGTGTGTCAGTGCAGGAGTTTCAGGGCATGAGATTCAGGGCATGAGTTTCAGGGCATGAGTTTCAGGGCAGGAGTTTCAGGGCATGTAATTCAGGGCGTGAGTTTCAGGATATGAGATTCATGGCATGAGTTTCAGTGCAGGAGTTTCAGGGCAAGAGATTCAGGGCATGAGTTTCAGGGCATGAGATTCAGGGCAGGTATTTCAGGGCATGTAATTCAGGGCATGAGTTTCTGGGCAGATGATTCAGGGCAGGAGTTTTAGGGCATGTGATTCAGGGCATGAGTTTCAGTGCATGAGTTTCAGGGCAGGAGTTTCAGGGTATGTGATTTAGGGCAAGAGTTTCAGGGCATGAGATTCAGGGCTTTAGTTTCAGGGCATGAGGTTCAGGGCATGAGTTTCAGGGCATGAGATTCAGGGCATGAGTTTCGGTGCAGTTAATTGAGGGCGTGAGATTCAGTGCACGAGTTTTAGAGCATGATATTCAGGGCTTCATTTTCAGGGCAGGAGATTCAGGGCAGGTGTTTCAGTGCAGGAGTTTCAGGGCACGAGATTCAGGGCATGAGATTCAGGGCATGAGTTTCAGGGCATGAGTTTCAGGGCAGGAGTTTCAGGGCATGTGATTCAAGGCGTCAGTTTCAGGATATGAAATTCATGGCATGAGATTCAGTGCAGGTGTTTCAGGGCATGAGATTCAGGGCATGAGTTTCAAGGCATGAGATTCAGGGCATGAGTTTCAGTGCATGAGTTTGAGGGCAGGAGTTTCAGGGCATGAGATTCAGGACATGAGATTCAGGGCATGAGATTCAGGGTAGGTATTTCAGGGCATGAGTTTCAGGGTATGAGTTTCAGGGCATGAGTTTCAGGGCAGAAGTTTCAGGGCATGTAATTCAGGGCGTGAGTTTCAGGATATGAGATTCATGGCATGAGTTTCAGTGCAGGAGTTTCAGGGCATGAGATTCAGGGCATGTGATTCAAGGCGTCAGTTTCAGGATATGAAATTCATGGCATGAGATTCAGTGCAGGTGTTTCAGGGCATGAGATTCAGGGCATGAGTTTCAGTGCATGAATTTGAGGGCAGGAGTTTCAAGGCATGAGATTCAGGGCATGAGTTTCAGTGCATGAGTTTGAGGGCAGGAGTTTCAGGGTATGAGATTCAGGACATGAGATTCAGGGCATGAGATTCAGGGCAGGTATTTCAGGGCATGAGTTTCAGGGCATGAGTTTCAGGGCATGAGTTTCAGGGCAGAAGTTTCAGGGCATGTAATTCAGGGCGTGAGTTTCAGGATATGAGATTCATGGCATGAGTTTCAGTGCAGGAGTTTCAGGGCATGAGATTCAGGGCATGAGTTTCAGGGCATGAGATTCAGGGCAGGTATTTCAGGGCATGTAATTCAGGGCATGAGTTTCTGGGCAGATGATTCAGGGCATGAGTTTTAGGGCATGTGATTCAGGGCATGAGTTTCAGTGCATGAGTTTCAGGGCAGGAGTTTCAGGGTATGTGATTTAGGGCATGAGTTTCAGGGCATGAGATTCAGGGCTTGAGTTTCAGGGAATGAGGTTCAGGGCATGAGTTTCAGGGCATGAGATTCAGGGCATGAGTTTCAGTGCAGGAACTTGAGGGCATGAGATTCAGTGCACGAGTTTCAGAGCATGAGATTCAGGGCATGATTATTAAGGCAGGAGATTCAGGGCTGGTGTTTCAGTGCAGGAGTTTCAGGGCATGAGATTCAGGGCATGAGATTCAGGGCATGAGTTTCAGGGCATGAGATTCAGGGCAGGTATTTCAGGGCATGTAATTCAGGTCATGAGTTTCTGGGCAGATGATTCAGGGCAGGAATTTTAGGGCATGTGATTCAGGGCATGTAATTCAGGGCATGAGTTTCTGGGCAGATGATTCAGGGCAGGAATTTTAGGGCATGTGATTCAGGGCATGAGTTTCAGTGCATGAGTTTCAGGGCAGTAGTTTCAGGGTATGTGATTTAGGGTATGAGTTTCAGGGCATGAGATTCAGGGCTTGAGTTTCAGGGCATGAGATTCAGGGCAGGAGTTTTAGGGCATGTGATTCAGGGCACGAGTTTGAGTGCATGAGTTTCAGGGCAGGAGTTTCAGGGTATGTGATTTAGGGCATGAGTTTCAGAGCATGTGATTCAGGGCATGAGATTCAGGGTATGATTTTCAGGGCAGGAGATTCAGGGCAGGTGTTTCAGTGCAGGAGTTTCAGGGCATGAGATTCAGAGCATGAGATTCAGGGCATGAGTTTTAGGACAGGAGATTCAGGGCATGAGTTTCAGGGCATGAGTTTCAGGGCATGAGTTTCAGGGCAGGAGTTTCAGGGCATGTAATTCAGGGCGTGAGTTTCAGGATATGAGATTCATGGCATGAGTTTGAGTGCAGGAGTTTCAGGGCATGAGATTCAGGGCATGAGTTTCAGGGCATGAGATTCAGGGCAGGTATTTCAGGGCATGTAATTCAGGGCATGAGTTTCTGGGCAGATGATTCAGGGCAGGAGTTTTAGGGCATGAGATTCAGGGCATGAGATTCAGGGCATGAGTTTCAGTGCATGAGATTCAGGGCAGGTATTTCAGGGCATGTAATTCAGGGCATGATTTTCTGGGCAGATGATTCAGGGCAGGAATTTTAGGGCATGTGATTCAGGGCATGAGTTTCAGTGCATGAGTTTCAGGGCAGTAGTTTCAGGGTATGTGATTTAGGGCATGAGTTTCAGGGCATGAGATTCAGGGATTGAGTTTCAGGGCATGAGGTTCAGGGCATGAGTTTCAGGGCATGAGTTTCAGGGCAGGAGTTTTAGGGCATGTGATTCAGGGCATGAGTTTGAGTGCATGAGTTTCAGGGCAGGAGTTTCAGGGTATGTGATTTAGGGCATGAGATTCCGGGCATGAGATTCAGGGCTTGAGTTTCAGGGCATGAGGTTCAGGGCATGAGTTTCAGGTCATGAGATTCAGGGCATGAGTTTCAGTGCAGGAACTTGAGGGCATGAGATTCAGGGCATGAGTTTCAGAGCATGAGATTCAGGGCTTGAGATTCAGGGCATGATTTTCAGGGCAGGAGATTCAGGGCAGGTGTTTCAGTGCAGGAGTTTCAGGGCATGAGATTCAGGGCATGTGTTTCAGAGCATGAGATTCAGGGCATGAGATTCAGGGCATGATTTTCAGGGCAGGAGATTCAGGGCAGGTGTTTCAGTGCAGGAGTTTCAGGGCATGAGATTCAGGGCATGAGATTCAGGGCATGAGTTTCAGGACAGGAGATTCAGGGCATGAGTTTCAGGGCATGAGTTTCAGGGCATGAGATTCAGGGCATGAGATTCAGGGCTTCATTTTCAGGGCAGGAGATTCAGGGCAGGAGATTCAGGGCAGGTGTTTCAGTGCAGGAGTTTCAGGACAGGAGATTCAGGGCATGAGTTTCAGGGCATGAGTTTCAGGGCATGAGATTCAGGGCTTCATTTTCAGGGCAGGAGATTCAGGGCAGGAGTTTCAGGGCATGTGATTCAAGGCGTGAGTTTCAGGATATGAGATTCATGGCATGAGTTTCAGTGCAGGTGTTTCAGGGCATGAGACTCAGGGCATGAGTTTCAGTGCATGAGTTTGAGGGCAGGAGTTTCAAGGCATGAGATTCAGGGCATGAGTTTCAGTGCATGAGTTTGAGGGCAGGAGTTTCAGGGCATGAGATTCAGGGCATGAGTTTCAGGGCATGAGATTCAGGGCAGGTATTTCAGGGCAGGTATTTCATGGCATGTAATTCAGGGCATGAGTTTCTGGGCAGATGATTCAGGGCATGAGTTTTAGGGCATGTGATTCAGGTCATGAGTTTCAGTGCATGAGTTTCAGGGCAGGAGTTTCAGGGTATGTGATGTAGGGCATGAGTTTCAGGGCATGAGATTCAGGGCTTGAGATTCAGGGCATGAGTTTCAGAGCATGAGATTCAGGGCATGAGATTCAGGGCATGAATTTCAGGGCAGGAGATTCAGGGCAGGTGTTTCAGTGCAGGAGTTTCAGGGCATGAGATTCAGGGCATGAGATTCAGGGCATGAGTTTCAGGACAGGAGATTCAGGGCATGAGTTTCAGGGCATGAGTTTCAGGGCATGAGATTCAGGGCATGAGATTCAGGGCTTCATTTTCAGGGCAGGAGATTCAGGGCAGGTGTTTCAGTGCAGGAGTTTCATGGCATGAGATTCAGGGCAGGTATTTCAGGGCATGTAATTCAGGTCATGAGTTTCTGGGCAGATGATTCAGGGCAGGAATTTTAGGGCATGTGATTCAGGGCATGTAATTCAGGGCATGAGTTTCTGGGCAGATGATTCAGGGCAGGAATTTTAGGGCATGCGATTCAGGGCATGAGTTTCAGTGCATGAGTTTCAGGGCAGTAGTTTCAGGGTATGTGATTTAGGGTATGAGTTTCAGGGCATGAGATTCAGGGCTTGAGTTTCAGGGCATGAGATTCAGGGCAGGAGTTTTAGGGCATGTGATTCAGGGCACGAGTTTGAGTGCATGAGTTTCAGGGCAGGAGTTTCAGGGTATGTGATTTAGGGCATGAGTTTCAGAGCATGAGATTCAGGGCATGAGATTCAGGGTATGATTTTCAGGGCAGGAGATTCAGGGCAGGTGTTTCAGTGCAGGAGTTTCAGGGCATGAGATTCAGAGCATGAGATTCAATGCATGAGTTTTAGGACAGGAGATTCAGGGCATGAGTTTCAGGGCATGAGTTTCAGGGCAGGAGTTTCAGGGCATGTAATTCAGGGCGTGAGTTTCAGGATATGAGATTCATGGCATGAGTTTGAGTGCAGGAGTTTCAGGGCATGAGATTCAGGGCATGAATTTCAGGGCATGAGATTCAGGGCAGGTATTTCAGGGCATGTAATTCAGGGCATGAGTTTCTTGGCAGATGATTCAGGGCAGGAGTTTTAGGGCATGAGATTCAGGGCATGAGATTCAGGGCATGAGTTTCAGGGCATGAGATTCAGGGCAGGTATTTCAGGGCATGTAATTGAGGGCATGATTTTCTGGGCAGATGATTCAGGGCAGGAATTTTAGGGCATGTGATTCATGGCATGAGTTTCAGTGCATGAGTTTCAGGGCAGTAGTTTCAGGGTATGTGATTTAGGGCAAGAGTTTCAGGGCATGAGATTCAGGGCTTGAGTTTCAGGGCATGAGGTTCAGGGCATGAGTTTCAGGGCATGAGTTTCAGGGCAGGAGTTTTAGGGCATGTGATTCAGGGCATGAGTTTGAGTGCACGAGTTTCAGGGCAGGAGTTTCAGGGTATGTGATTTAGGGCATGAGATTCCGGGCATGAGATTCAGGGCTTGAGTTTCAGGGCATGAGGTTCAGGGCATGAGTTTCAGGTCACGAGATTCAGGGCATGAGTTTCAGTGCAGGAACTTGAGGGCATGAGATTCAGGGCATGAGTTTCAGAGCATGAGATTCAGGGCTTGAGATTCAGGGCATGATTTTCAGGGCAGGAGATTCAGGGCAGGTGTTTCAGTGCAGGAGTTTCAGGGCATGAGATTCAGGGCATGAGTTTCAGAGCATGAGATTCAGGGCATGAGATTCAGGGCATGATTTTCACGGCAGGAGATTCAGGGCAGGTGTTTCAGTGCAGGAGTTTCAGGGCATGAGATTCAGGGCATGAGATTCAGGGCATGAGTTTCAGGACAGGAGATTCAGGGCATGAGTTTCAGGGCATGAGTTTCAGGGCATGAGATTCAGGGCATGAGATTCAGGGCTTCATTTTCAGGGCAGGAGATTCAGGGCAGGAGATTCAGGGCAGGTGTTTCAGTGCAGGAGTTTCAGGGCATGACATTCAGGGCATGAGATTCAGGGCATGAGTTTCAGGACAGGAGATTCAGGGCATGAGTTTCAGGGCATGAGTTTCAGGTCATGAGATTCAGGGCATGAGATTCAGGGCTTCATTTTCAGGGCAGGAGATTCAGGGCAGGTGTTTCAGTGCAGGAGTTTCAGGGCACGAGATTCAGGGGATGAGATTCAGGGCATGAGTTTCAGGGCATGAGTTTCAGGGCATGAGTTTCAGGGCAGGAGTTTCAGGGCATGTGATTCAAGGTGTGAGTTTCAGGATATGAGATTCATGGCATGAGTTTCAGTGCAGGTGTTTCAGGGCATGAGACTCAGGGCATGAGTTTCAGTGCATGAGGTTGAGGGCAGGAGTTTCAAGGCATGAGATTCAGGGCATGAGTTTCAGGGCAGGAGTTTCAGGGCAGGAGTTTTAGGGCATGTAATTCAGGGCGTGAGTTTCAGGATATGAGATTCATGGCATGAGTTTCAGTGCAGGAGTTTCAGGCATGAGATTCAGGGCATGTGATTCAAGGCGTCAGTTTCAGGATATGAAATTCATGGCATGAGATTCAGTGCAGGTGTTTCAGGGCATGAGATTCAGGGCATGAGTTTCAGTGCATGAATTTGAGGGCAGGAGTTTCAAGGCATGAGATTCAGGGCATGAGTTTCAGTGCATGAGTTTGAGGGCAGGAGTTTCAGGGTATGAGATTCAGGACATGAGATTCAGGGCATGAGATTCAGGGCAGGTATTTCAGGGCATGAGTTTCAGGGCATGAGTTTCAGGGCATGAGTTTCAGGGCAGAAGTTTCAGGGCATGTAATTCAGGGCGTGAGTTTCAGGATATGAGATTCATGGCATGAGTTTCAGTGCAGGAGTTTCAGGGCATGAGATTCAGGGCATGAGTTTCAGGGCATGAGATTCAGGGCAGGTATTTCAGGGCATGTAATTCAGGGCATGAGTTTCTGGGCAGATGATTCAGGGCATGAGTTTTAGGGCATGTGATTCAGGGCATGAGTTTCAGTGCATGAGTTTCAGGGCAGGAGTTTCAGGGTATGTGATTTAGGGCATGAGTTTCAGGGCATGAGATTCAGGCTTGAGTTTCAGGGAATGAGGTTCAGGGCATGAGTTTCAGGGCATGAGATTCAGGGCATGAGTTTCAGTGCAGGAACTTGAGGGCATGAGATTCAGTGCACGAGTTTCAGAGCATGAGATTCAGGGCATGATTATTAAGGCAGGAGATTCAGGGCTGGTGTTTCAGTGCAGGAGTTTCAGGGCATGAGATTCAGGGCATGAGATTCAGGGCATGAGTTTCAGGGCATGAGATTCAGGGCAGGTATTTCAGGGCATGTAATTCAGGTCATGAGTTTCTGGGCAGATGATTCAGGGCAGGAATTTAGGGCATGTGATTCAGGGCATGTAATTCAGGGCATGAGTTTCTGGGCAGATGATTCAGGGCAGGAATTTTAGGGCATGTGATTCAGGGCATGAGTTTCAGTGCATGAGTTTCAGGGCAGTAGTTTCAGGGTATGTGATTTAGGGTATGAGTTTCAGGGCATGAGATTCAGGGCTTGAGTTTCAGGGCATGAGATTCAGGGCAGGAGTTTTAGGGCATGTGATTCAGGGCACGAGTTTGAGTGCATGAGTTTCAGGGCAGGAGTTTCAGGGTATGTGATTTAGGGCATGAGTTTCAGAGCATGTGATTCAGGGCATGAGATTCAGGGTATGATTTTCAGGGCAGGAGATTCAGGGCAGGTGTTTCAGTGCAGGAGTTTCAGGGCATGAGATTCAGAGCATGAGATTCAGGGCATGAGTTTTAGGACAGGAGATTCAGGGCATGAGTTTCAGGGCATGAGTTTCAGGGCATGAGTTTCAGGGCAGGAGTTTCAGGGCATGTAATTCAGGGCGTGAGTTTCAGGATATGAGATTCATGGCATGAGTTTGAGTGCAGGAGTTTCAGGGCATGAGATTCAGGGCATGAGTTTCAGGGCATGAGATTCAGGGCAGGTATTTCAGGGCATGTAATTCAGGGCATGAGTTTCTGGGCAGATGATTCAGGGCAGGAGTTTTAGGGCATGAGATTCAGGGCATGAGATTCAGGGCATGAGTTTCAGTGCATGAGATTCAGGGCAGGTATTTCAGGGCATGTAATTCAGGGCATGATTTTCTGGGCAGATGATTCAGGGCAGGAATTTTAGGGCATGTGATTCAGGGCATGAGTTTCAGTGCATGAGTTTCAGGGCAGTAGTTTCAGGGTATGTGATTTAGGGCATGAGTTTCAGGGCATGAGATTCAGGGATTGAGTTTCAGGGCATGAGGTTCAGGGCATGAGTTTCAGGGCATGAGTTTCAGGGCAGGAGTTTTAGGGCATGTGATTCAGGGCATGAGTTTGAGTGCATGAGTTTCAGGGCAGGAGTTTCAGGGTATGTGATTTAGGGCATGAGATTCCGGGCATGAGATTCAGGGCTTGAGTTTCAGGGCATGAGGTTCAGGGCATGAGTTTCAGGTCATGAGATTCAGGGCATGAGTTTCAGTGCAGGAACTTGAGGGCATGAGATTCAGGGCATGAGTTTCAGAGCATGAGATTCAGGGCTTGAGATTCAGGGCATGATTTTCAGGGCAGGAGATTCAGGGCAGGTGTTTCAGTGCAGGAGTTTCAGGGCATGAGATTCAGGGCATGTGTTTCAGAGCATGAGATTCAGGGCATGAGATTCAGGGCATGATTTTCAGGGCAGGAGATTCAGGGCAGGTGTTTCAGTGCAGGAGTTTCAGGGCATGAGATTCAGGGCATGAGATTCAGGGCATGAGTTTCAGGACAGGAGATTCAGGGCATGAGTTTCAGGGCATGAGTTTCAGGGCATGAGATTCAGGGCATGAGATTCAGGGCTTCATTTTCAGGGCAGGAGATTCAGGGCAGGAGATTCAGGGCAGGTGTTTCAGTGCAGGAGTTTCAGGACAGGAGATTCAGGGCATGAGTTTCAGGGCATGAGTTTCAGGGCATGAGATTCAGGGCTTCATTTTCAGGGCAGGAGATTCAGGGCAGGAGTTTCAGGGCATGTGATTCAAGGCGTGAGTTTCAGGATATGAGATTCATGGCATGAGTTTCAGTGCAGGTGTTTCAGGGCATGAGACTCAGGGCATGAGTTTCAGTGCATGAGTTTGAGGGCAGGAGTTTCAAGGCATGAGATTCAGGGCATGAGTTTCAGTGCATGAGTTTGAGGGCAGGAGTTTCAGGGCATGAGATTCAGGGCATGAGTTTCAGGGCATGAGATTCAGGGCAGGTATTTCAGGGCAGGTATTTCATGGCATGTAATTCAGGGCATGAGTTTCTGGGCAGATGATTCAGGGCATGAGTTTTAGGGCATGTGATTCAGGTCATGAGTTTCAGTGCATGAGTTTCAGGGCAGGAGTTTCAGGGTATGTGATGTAGGGCATGAGTTTCAGGGCATGAGATTCAGGGCTTGAGATTCAGGGCATGAGTTTCAGAGCATGAGATTCAGGGCATGAGATTCAGGGCATGAATTTCAGGGCAGGAGATTCAGGGCAGGTGTTTCAGTGCAGGAGTTTCAGGGCATGAGATTCAGGGCATGAGATTCAGGGCATGAGTTTCAGGACAGGAGATTCAGGGCATGAGTTTCAGGGCATGAGTTTCAGGGCATGAGATTCAGGGCATGAGATTCAGGGCTTCATTTTCAGGGCAGGAGATTCAGGGCAGGTGTTTCAGTGCAGGAGTTTCATGGCATGAGATTCAGGGCAGGTATTTCAGGGCATGTAATTCAGGTCATGAGTTTCTGGGCAGATGATTCAGGGCAGGAATTTTAGGGCATGTGATTCAGGGCATGTAATTCAGGGCATGAGTTTCTGGGCAGATGATTCAGGGCAGGAATTTTAGGGCATGCGATTCAGGGCATGAGTTTCAGTGCATGAGTTTCAGGGCAGTAGTTTCAGGGTATGTGATTTAGGGTATGAGTTTCAGGGCATGAGATTCAGGGCTTGAGTTTCAGGGCATGAGATTCAGGGCAGGAGTTTTAGGGCATGTGATTCAGGGCACGAGTTTGAGTGCATGAGTTTCAGGGCAGGAGTTTCAGGGTATGTGATTTAGGGCATGAGTTTCAGAGCATGAGATTCAGGGCATGAGATTCAGGGTATGATTTTCAGGGCAGGAGATTCAGGGCAGGTGTTTCAGTGCAGGAGTTTCAGGGCATGAGATTCAGAGCATGAGATTCAATGCATGAGTTTTAGGACAGGAGATTCAGGGCATGAGTTTCAGGGCATGAGTTTCAGGGCAGGAGTTTCAGGGCATGTAATTCAGGGCGTGAGTTTCAGGATATGAGATTCATGGCATGAGTTTGAGTGCAGGAGTTTCAGGGCATGAGATTCAGGGCATGAATTTCAGGGCATGAGATTCAGGGCAGGTATTTCAGGGCATGTAATTCAGGGCATGAGTTTCTTGGCAGATGATTCAGGGCAGGAGTTTTAGGGCATGAGATTCAGGGCATGAGATTCAGGGCATGAGTTTCAGGGCATGAGATTCAGGGCAGGTATTTCAGGGCATGTAATTGAGGGCATGATTTTCTGGGCAGATGATTCAGGGCAGGAATTTTAGGGCATGTGATTCATGGCATGAGTTTCAGTGCATGAGTTTCAGGGCAGTAGTTTCAGGGTATGTGATTTAGGGCAAGAGTTTCAGGGCATGAGATTCAGGGCTTGAGTTTCAGGGCATGAGGTTCAGGGCATGAGTTTCAGGGCATGAGTTTCAGGGCAGGAGTTTTAGGGCATGTGATTCAGGGCATGAGTTTGAGTGCACGAGTTTCAGGGCAGGAGTTTCAGGGTATGTGATTTAGGGCATGAGATTCCGGGCATGAGATTCAGGGCTTGAGTTTCAGGGCATGAGGTTCAGGGCATGAGTTTCAGGTCACGAGATTCAGGGCATGAGTTTCAGTGCAGGAACTTGAGGGCATGAGATTCAGGGCATGAGTTTCAGAGCATGAGATTCAGGGCTTGAGATTCAGGGCATGATTTTCAGGGCAGGAGATTCAGGGCAGGTGTTTCAGTGCAGGAGTTTCAGGGCATGAGATTCAGGGCATGAGTTTCAGAGCATGAGATTCAGGGCATGAGATTCAGGGCATGATTTTCACGGCAGGAGATTCAGGGCAGGTGTTTCAGTGCAGGAGTTTCAGGGCATGAGATTCAGGGCATGAGATTCAGGGCATGAGTTTCAGGACAGGAGATTCAGGGCATGAGTTTCAGGGCATGAGTTTCAGGGCATGAGATTCAGGGCATGAGATTCAGGGCTTCATTTTCAGGGCAGGAGATTCAGGGCAGGAGATTCAGGGCAGGTGTTTCAGTGCAGGAGTTTCAGGGCATGAGATTCAGGGCATGAGATTCAGGGCATGAGTTTCAGGACAGGAGATTCAGGGCATGAGTTTCAGGGCATGAGTTTCAGGTCATGAGATTCAGGGCATGAGATTCAGGGCTTCATTTTCAGGGCAGGAGATTCAGGGCAGGTGTTTCAGTGCAGGAGTTTCAGGGCACGAGATTCAGGGGATGAGATTCAGGGCATGAGTTTCAGGGCATGAGTTTCAGGGCATGAGTTTCAGGGCAGGAGTTTCAGGGCATGTGATTCAAGGCGTGAGTTTCAGGATATGAGATTCATGGCATGAGTTTCAGTGCAGGTGTTTCAGGGCATGAGACTCAGGGCATGAGTTTCAGTGCATGAGGTTGAGGGCAGGAGTTTCAAGGCATGAGATTCAGGGCATGAGTTTCAGGGCATGATTTTCAGGGCAGGAGATTCAGGGCAGGTGTTTCAGTGCAGGAGTTTCAGGGCATGAGATTCAGGGCATGTGTTTCAGAGCATGAGATTCAGGGCATGAGATTCAGGGCATGATTTTCAGGGCAGGAGATTCAGGGCAGGTGTTTCAGTGCAGGAGTTTCAGGGCATGAGATTCAGGGCATGAGATTCAGGGCATGAGTTTCAGGACAGGAGATTCAGGGCATGAGTTTCAGGGCATGAGTTTCAGGGCATGAGATTTAGGGCATGAGATTCAGGGCTTCATTTTCAGGGCAGGAGATTCAGGGCAGGAGATTCAGGGCAGGTGTTTCAGTGCAGGAGTTTCAGGGCATGAGATTCAGGGCATGTGTTTCAGAGCATGAGATTCAGGGCATGAGATTCAGGGCATGATTTTCAGGGCAGGAGATTCAGGGCAGGTGTTTCAGTGCAGGAGTTTCAGGGCATGAGATTCAGGGCATGAGATTCAGGGCATGAGATTCAGGGCATGAGTTTCAGGACAGGAGATTCAGGGCATGAGTTTCAGGGCATGAGTTTCAGGGCATGAGATTCAGGGCTTCATTTTCAGGGCAGGAGATTCAGGGCAGGAGTTTCAGGGCATGTGATTCAAGGCGTGAGTTTCAGGATATGAGACTCAGGGCATGAGTTTCAGTGCATGAGTTTGAGGGCAGGAGTTTCAAGGCATGAGATTCAGGGCATGAGTTTCAGTGCATGAGTTTGAGGGCAGGAGTTTCAGGGCATGAGATTCAGGGCATGAGTTTCAGGGCATGAGATTCAGGGCAGGTATTTCAGGGCATGTAATTCAGGGCATGAGTTTCTGGGCAGATGATTCAGGGCATGAGTTTTAGGGCATGTGATTCAGGGCATGAGTTTCAGGGCATGAGATTCAGGGCTTGAGATTCAGGGCATGAGTTTCAGAGCATGAGATTCAGGGCATGAGATTCAGGGCATGAATATCAGGGCAGGAGATTCAGGGCAGGTGTTTCAGTGCAGGAGTTTCAGGGCATGAGATTCAGGGCATGAGATTCAGGGCATGAGTTTCAGGACAGGAGATTCAGGGCATGAGTTTCAGGGCATGAGTTTCAGGGCATGAGATTCAGGGCATGAGATTCAGGGCTTCATTTTCAGGGCAGGAGATTCAGGGCAGGTGTTTCAGTGCAGGTGTTTCATGGCATGAGATTCAGGGCAGGTATTTCAGGGCATGTAATTCAGGTCATGAGTTTCTGGGCAGATGATTCAGGGCAGGAATTTTAGGGCATGTGATTCAGGGCATGTAATTCAGGGCATGAGTTTCTGGGCAGATGATTCAGGGCAGGAATTTTAGGGCATGTGATTCAGGGCATGAGTTTCAGTGCATGAGTTTCAGGGCAGTAGTTTCAGGGTATGTGATTTAGGGTATGAGTTTCAGGGCATGAGATTCAGGGCTTGAGTTTCAGGGCATGAGATTCAGGGCAGGAGTTTTAGGGCATGTGATTCAGGGCACGAGTTTGAGTGCATGAGTTTCAGGGCATGAGTTTCAGGGCAGGAGTTTCAGGGCATGTGATTCAAGGCGTCAGTTTCAGGATATGAAATTCATGGCATGAGATTCAGTGCAGGTGTTTCAGGGCATGAGATTCAGGGCATGAGTTTCAGTGCATGAATTTGAGGGCAGGAGTTTCAAGGCATGAGATTCAGGGCATGAGTTTCAGTGCATGAGTTTGAGGGCAGGAGTTTCAGGGCATGAGATTCAGGGCATGAGTTTCAGGGCATGAGATTCAGGGCAGGTATTTCAGGGCATGTAATTCAGGGCATGAGTTTCTGGGCAGATGATTCAGGGCATGAGTTTTAGGGCATGTGATTCAGGGCATGAGTTTCAGGGCATGAGATTCAGGGCTTGAGTTTCAGGGCATGAGGTTCAGGGCATGAGTTTCAGGGCATGAGATTCAGGGCTTGAGTTTCAGTGCAGGAACTTGAGGGCATGAGATTCAGTGCACGAGTTTCAGAGCATGAGATTCAGGGCATGAGATTCAGGTCATGATTTTCAAGGCAGGAGATTCAGGGCAGGTGTTTCAGTGCAGGAGTTTCAGGACATGAGATTCAGGGCATGAGTTTCAGTGCAGTAACTTGAGGTCATGAGATTCAGTGCACGAGTTTCAGAGCGTGAGATTCAGGGCATGAGATTCAGGGCAGGAGTTTCAGGGCATGTGATTCAGGGCGTGAGTTTCAGGATATGAGATACATGGCATGAGTTTCAGTGCAGGAGTTTCAGGGCATGAGATTCAGGGCATGAGTTTCAGGGTAGGTGATTCAGGGCAGGAGTTTCAGGACATGAGATTCAGGGCATGAGTTTCAGTGCAGGACCTTGAGGTCATGAGATTCAGTGCACGAGTTTCAGAGCGTGAGATTCAGGGCATGAGATTCAGGGCATGAGTTTCAAAGCAGGAGATTCAGGGCAGGTGTTTCAGTGCAGGAGTTTCAGGGCATGAGATTCAGGGCATGAGATTCAGGGCATGAGTTTTAGGACAGGAGATTCAGGGAATGAGTTTCAGGGCATGCGTTTCAAGGCAGGAGTTTCAGGGCATGTAATTCAGGGCGTGAGTTTCAGGATATGAGATTCATGGCATGAGTTTCAGTGCAGGAGTTTCAAGGCATGAGATTCAGGGCATGAGTTTCAGGGCATGAGATTCAGGACAGGAGTTTCAAGGCATGAAATTCAGGGCTTGTGTTTCACTGCATGAGTTTGAGGGCAGGAGTTTCAGGGCATGAGATTCAGGGCATGAGTTTCTGGGCAGATGATTCAGGGCAGGAGTTTTAGGGCATGTGATTCAGGGCATGAGTTTCAGTGCATGAGTTTCAGGGCAGGAGATTCAGGGTATGAGATTTAGGGCATGAGTTTCAGTGCATGAGATTCAGGGCTTGAGTTTCAGGGCATGATTTTCAGGGCAGGAGATTCAGGGCAGGTGTTTCAGTGCAGGAGTTTCTGGGCATGAGATTCAGGGCATGAGATTCAGGGCATGAGTTTCAGGATATGAGATTCATGGCATGAGTTTCAGTGCAGGAGTTTCAGGGCATGAGTTTCAGTGCATAAGTTTGACGGCAGGAGTTTCAAGGCGTGAGATTCAGGGCATGAGTTTCAGTGCATGAGTTTGAGGGCAGGAGTTTCAGCGCATGAGATTCAGGGCATGAGTTTCAGGGCATGAGATTCAGGGCATGAGTTTCAGGGCATGAGATTCAGGGCAGATATTTCAGGGCATGTAATTCAGGGCATGAGTTTCTGGGCAGCTGATTCAGGGCAGGAGTTATAGGGCATGTGATTCAGGGCATGAGTTTCAGGGCATGAGTTTCATTGCAGGAGTTTCAGGGCATGAGATTCAGGGCATGAGTTTCAGGGCATGAGATTCAGGGCAGGTATTTCAGGGCATGTAATTCAGGGCATGAGTTTCCGGGCAGATGATTCAGGGCAGGAGTTTTAGGGCATGTGATTCAGGGCATGAGTTTCAGTGCATGAGTTTCAGGGCAGGAGTTTCAGGGTATGTGATTTCGGGCAAGAGTTTCAGGGCATGAGATTCAGGGCTTGAGTTTCAGGGCATGAGATTCAGGGCATGAGATTCAGGGCATGATTTTCAGGGCAGGAGATTCAGGGCAGGTCTTTCAGTGCAGGAGTTTCAGGGCATGAGATTCAGGGCATGAGTTTCAGGACAGGAGATTCAGGGCATGAGTTTCAGGGCATGAGTTTCAGGGCAGGAGTTTCAGGGCAGGAGTTTTAGGGCATGTGATTCAGGGCGTGAGTTTCAGGATATGAGATTCATGGCATGAGTTTCAGTGCAGGAGTTTCAGGGCATGAGATTCAGGGCTTGAGTTTCAGGGTAGGTGATTCAGGGCAGGAGTTTCAGGACATGAGATTCAGGGCATGAGTTTCAGTGCAGGAACTTGAGGTCATGAGATTCAGTGCACGAGTTTCAAAGCATGAGATTCAGGTCATGAGATTCAGGGCATGAATTTCAGGGCAGGAGATTCAGGGCAGGTGTGTCAGTGCAGGAGTTTCAGGGCATGAGATTCAGGGCATGAGTTTCAGGGCATGAGTTTCAGGGCAGGAGTTTCAGGGCATGTAATTCAGGGCGTGAGTTTCAGGATATGAGATTCATGGCATGAGTTTCAGTGCAGGAGTTTCAGGGCAAGAGATTCAGGGCATGAGTTTCAGGGCATGAGATTCAGGGCAGGTATTTCAGGGCATGTAATTCAGGGCATGAGTTTCTGGGCAGATGATTCAGGGCAGGAGTTTTAGGGCATGTGATTCAGGGCATGAGTTTCAGTGCATGAGTTTCAGGGCAGGAGTTTCAGGGTATGTGATTTAGGGGAAGAGTTTCAGGGCATGAGATTCAGGGCTTTAGTTTCAGGGCATGAGGTTCAGGGCATGAGTTTCAGGGCATGAGATTCAGGGCATGAGTTTCAGTGCAGTTAATTGAGGGCATGAGATTCAGTGCACGAGTTTTAGAGCATGAGATTCAGGGCTTCATTTTCAGGGCAGGAGATTCAGGGCAGGTGTTTCAGTGCAGGAGTTTCAGGGCACGAGATTCAGGGCATGAGATTCAGGGCATGAGTTTCAGGGCATGAGTTTCAGGGCAGGAGTTTCAGGGCATGTGATTCAAGGCGTCAGTTTCAGGATATGAAATTCATGGCATGAGATTCAGTGCAGGTGTTTCAGGGCATGAGATTCAGGGCATGAGTTTCAGTGCATGAATTTGAGGGCAGGAGTTTCAAGGCATGAGATTCAGGGCATGACTTTCAGTGCATGAGTTTGAGGGCAGGAGTTTCAGGGCATGAGATTCAGGACATGAGATTCAGGGCATGAGATTCAGGGCAGGTATTTCAGGGCATGAGTTTCAGGGCATGAGTTTCAGGACATGAGTTTCAGGGCAGAAGTTTCAGGGCATGTAATTCAGGGCGTGAGTTTCAGGATATGAGATTCATGGCATGAGTTTCAGTGCAGGAGTTTCAGGGCATGAGATTCAGGGCATGAGTTTCAGGGCATGAGATTCAGGGCAGGTATTTCAGGGCATGTAATTCAGGGCATGAGTTTCTGGGCAGATGATTCAGGGCATGAGTTTTAGGGCATGTGATTCAGGGCATGAGTTTCAGTGCATGAGTTTCAGGGCAGGAGTTTCAGGGTATGTGATTTAGGGCATGAGTTTCAGGGCATGAGATTCAGGGTTTGAGTTTCAGGGAATGAGGTTCAGGGCATGAGTTTCAGGGCATGAGATTCAGGGCATGAGTTTCAGTGCAGGAACTTGAGGGCATGAGATTCAGTGCACGAGTTTCAGAGCATGAGATTCAGGGCATGAGATTCAGGGCATGATTTTTAAGGCAGGAGATTCAGGGCTGGTGTTTCAGTGCAGGAGTTTCAGGGCATGAGATTCAGGGCATGAGATTCAGGGCATGAGTTTCAGGGCATGAGATTCAGGGCAGGTATTTCAGGGCATGTAATTCAGGTCATGAGTTTCTGGGCAGATGATTCAGGGCAGGAATTTTAGGGCATGTGATTCAGGGCATGTAATTCAGGGCATGAGTTTCTGGGCAGATGATTCAGGGCAGGAATTTTAGGGCATGTGATTCAGGGCATGAGTTTCAGTGCATGAGTTTCAGGGCAGTAGTTTCAGGGTATGTCATTTAGGGTATGAGTTTCAGGGCATGAGATTCAGGGCTTGAGTTTCAGGGCATGAGATTCAGGGCAGGAGTTTTAGGGCATGTGATTCAGGGCACGAGTTTGAGTGCATGAGTTTCAGGGCAGGAGTTTCAGGGTATGTGATTTAGGGCATGAGTTTCAGAGCATGAGATTCAGGGCATGAGATTCAGGGTATGATTTTCAGGGCAGGAGATTCAGGGCAGGTGTTTCAGTGCAGGAGTTTCAGGGCATGAGATTCAGAGCATGAGATTCAGGGCATGAGTTTTAGGGCAGGAGATTCAGGGCATGAGTTTCAGGGCATGAGTTTCAGGGCATGAGTTTCAGGGCAGGAGTTTCAGGGCATGTAATTCAGGGCGTGAGTTTCAGGATATGAGATTCATGGCATGAGTTTGAGTGCAGGAGTTTCAGGGCATGAGATTCAGGGCATGAGTTTCAGGGCATGAGATTCAGGGCAGGTATTTCAGGGCATGTAATTCAGGGCATGAGTTTCTGGGCAGATGATTCAGGGCAGGAGTTTTAGGGCATGTGATTCAGGGCATGAGTTTGAGTGCACGAGTTTCAGGGCAGGAGTTTCAGGGTATGTGATTTAGGGCATGAGATTCCGGGCATGAGATTCAGGGCTTGAGTTTCAGGGCATGAGGTTCAGGGCATGAGTTTCAGGTCATGAGATTCAGGGCATGAGTTTCAGTGCAGGAACTTGGGGGCATGAGATTCAGGGCATGAGTTTCAGAGCATGAGATTCAGGGCTTGAGATTCAGGGCATGATTTTCAGGGCAGGAGATTCAGGGCAGGTGTTTCAGTGCAGGAGTTTCAGGGCATGAGATTCAGGGCATGAGTTTCAGAGCATGAGATTCAGGGCATGAGATTCAGGGCATGATTTTCACGGCAGGAGATTCAGGGCAGGTGTTTCAGTGCAGGGGTTTCAGGGCATGAGATTCAGGGCATGAGATTCAGGGCATGAGTTTCAGGACAGGAGATTCAGGGCATGAGTTTCAGGGCATGAGTTTCAGGGCATGAGATTCAGGGCATGAGATTCAGGGCTTCATTTTCAGGGCAGGAGATTCAGGGCAGGTGTTTCAGTGCAGGAGTTTCAGGGCATGAGATTCAGGGCATGAGATTCAGGGCATGAGTTTCAGGACAGGAGATTCAGGGCATGAGTTTCAGGGCATGAGTTTCAGGTCATGAGATTCAGGGCATGAGATTCAGGGCTTCATTTTCAGGGCAGGAGATTCAGGGCAGGTGTTTCAGTGCAGGAGTTTCAGGGCACGAGATTCAGGGCATGAGATTCAGGGCATGAGTTTCAGGGCAGGAGTTTCAGGGCATGTGATTCAAGGCGTGAGTTTCAGGATATGAGATTCATGGCATGAGTTTCAGTGCAGGTGTTTCAGGGCATGAGACTCAGGGCATGAGTTTCAGTGCATGAGGTTGAGGGCAGGAGTTTCAAGGCATGAGATTCAGGGCATGAGTTTCAGGGCATGAGTTTTAGGGCATGTGATTCAGGGCATGAGTTTCAGTGCATGAGTTTCAGGGCAGGAGTTTCAGGGTGTGTGATGTAGGGCATGAGTTTCAGGGCATGAGATTCAGGGCTTGAGATTCAGGGCATGAGTTTCAGAGCATGAGATTCAGGGCATGAGATTCAGGGCATGAATTTCAGGGCAGGAGATTCAGGGCAGGTGTTTCAGTGCAGGAGTTTCAGGGCATGAGATTCAGGGCATGAGATTCAGGGCATGAGTTTCAGGACAGGAGATTCAGGGCATGAGTTTCAGGGCATGAGTTTCAGGGCATGAGATTCAGGGCTTCATTTTCAGGGCAGGAGATTCAGGGCAGGAGTTTCAGGGCATGTGATTCAAGGCGTGAGTTTCAGGATATGAGATTCATGGCATGAGTTTCAGTGCAGGTGTTTCAGGGCATGAGACTCAGGGCATGAGTTTCAGTGCATGAGTTTGAGGGCAGGAGTTTCAAGGCATGAGATTCAGGGCATGAGTTTCAGTGCATGAGTTTGAGGGCAGGAGTTTCAGGGCATGAGATTCAGGGCATGAGTTTCAGGGCATGAGATTCAGGGCAGGTATTTCAGGGCATGTAATTCAGGGCATGAGTTTCTGGGCAGATGATTCAGGGCATGAGTTTTAGGGCATGTGATTCAGGGCATGAGTTTCAGTGCATGAGTTTCAGGGCAGGAGTTTCAGGGTATGTGATGTAGGGCATGAGTTTCAGGGCATGAGATTCAGGGCTTGAGATTCAGGGCATGAGTTTTAGAGCATGAGATTCAGGGCATGAGATTCAGGGCATGAATTTCAGGGCAGGAGATTCAGGGCAGGTGTTTCAGTGCAGGAGTTTCAGGGCATGAGATTCAGGGCATGAGATTCAGGGCATGAGATTCAGGGCTTCATTTTCAGGGCAGGAGATTCAGGGCAGGTGTTTCAGTGCAGGAGTTTCATGGCATGAGATTCAGGGCAGGTATTTCAGGGCATGTAATTCAGGTCATGAGTTTCTGGGCAGATGATTCAGGGCAGGAATTTTAGGGCATGTGATTCAGGGCATGTAATTCAGGGCATGAGTTTCTGGGCAGATGATTCAGGGCAGGAATTTTAGGGCATGTGATTCAGGGCATGAGTTTCAGTGCATGAGTTTCAGGGCAGTAGTTTCAGGGTATGTGATTTAGGGTATGAGTTTCAGGGCATGAGATTCAGGGCTTGAGTTTTAGGGCATGTGATTCAGGGCACGAGTTTGAGTGCATGAGTTTCAGGGCATGAGTTTCAGGGCAGGAGTTTCAGGGCATGTGATTCAAGGCGTCAGTTTCAGGATATGAAATTCATGGCATGAGATTCAGTGCAGGTGTTTCAGGGCATGAGATTCAGGGCATGAGTTTCAGTGCATGAATTTGAGGGCAGGAGTTTCAAGGCATGAGATTCAGGGCATGAGTTTCAGTGCATGAGTTTGAGGGCAGGAGTTTCAGGGCATGAGATTCAGGGCATGAGTTTCAGGGCATGAGATTCAGGGCAGGTATTTCAGGGCATGTAATTCAGGGCATGAGTTTCTGGGCAGATGATTCAGGGCATGAGTTTTAGGGCATGTGATTCAGGGCATGAGTTTCAGTGCATGAGTTTCAGGGCAGGAGTTTCAGGGTATGTGATTTAGGGCATGAGTTTCAGGGCATGAGATTCAGGGCTTGAGTTTCAGGGCATGAGGTTCAGGGCATGAGTTTCAGGGCATGAGATTCAGGGCTTGAGTTTCAGTGCAGGAACTTGAGGGCATGAGATTCAGTGCACGAGTTTCAGAGCATGAGATTCAGGGCATGAGATTCAGGTCATGATTTTCAAGGCAGGAGATTCAGGGCAGGTGTTTCAGTGCAGGAGTTTCAGGACATGAGATTCAGGGCATGAGTTTCAGTGCAGTAACTTGAGGTCATGAGATTCAGTGCACGAGTTTCAGAGCGTGAGATTCAGGGCATGAGATTCAGGGCAGGAGTTTCAGGGCATGTGATTCAGGGCGTGAGTTTCAGGATATGAGATACATGGCATGAGTTTCAGTGCAGGAGTTTCAGGGCATGAGATTCAGGGCATGAGTTTCAGGGTAGGTGATTCAGGGCAGGAGTTTCAGGACATGAGATTCAGGGCATGAGTTTCAGTGCAGGACTTTGAGGTCATGAGATTCAGTGCACGAGTTTCAGAGCGTGAGATTCAGGGCATGAGATTCAGGGCATGAGTTTCAAAGCAGGAGATTCAGGGCAGGTGTTTCAGTGCAGGAGTTTCAGGGCATGAGATTCAGGGCATGAGATTCAGGGCATGAGTTTTAGGACAGGAGATTCAGGGAATGAGTTTCAGGGCATGCGTTTCAAGGCAGGAGTTTCAGGGCATGTAATTCAGGGCGTGAGTTTCAGGATATGAGATTCATGGCATGAGTTTCAGTTCAGGAGTTTCAAGGCATGAGATTCAGGGCATGAGTTTCAGGGCATGAGATTCAGGACAGGAGTTTCAAGGCATGAAATTCAGGGCTTGAGTTTCACTGCATGAGTTTGAGGGCAGGAGTTTCAGGGTATGAGATTCAGGGCATGAGTTTCTGGGCAGATGATTCAGGGCAGGAGTTTTAGGGCATGTGATTCAGGGCATGAGATTCAGGGCATGAGTTTCAGGATATGAGATTCATGGCATGAGTTTCAGTGCAGGAGTTTCAGGGCATGAGTTTCAGTGCATAAGTTTGAGGGCAGGAGTTTCAAGGCATGAGATTCAGGGCATGAGTTTCAGTGCATGAGTTTGAGGGCAGGAGTTTCAGCGCATGAGATTCAGGGCATGAGTTTCAGGGCATGAGATTCAGGGCATGAGTTTCAGGGCATGAGATTCAGGGCAGATATTTCAGGGCATGTAATTCAGGGCATGAGTTTCTGGGCAGATGATTCAGGGCAGGAATTTTAGGGCATGTGATTCAGGGCATGAGTTTCAGTGCATGAGTTTCAGGGCAGTAGTTTCAGGGTATGTGATTTAGGGCATGAGTTTCAGGGCATGAGATTCAGGGCTTGAGTTTCAGGGCATGAGGTTCAGGGCATGAGTTTCAGGGCATGAGATTCAGGGCATCAGTTTCAGTGCAGGAACTTGAGGGCATGAGATTCAGTGCACGAGTTTCAGAGCATGAGATTCAGGGCATGAGATTCAAGGCATGATTTTCAGGGCAGGAGATTCAGGGCAGGTGTTTCAGTGCAGGAGTTTCAGGGCATGAGATTCAGGGCATGAGATTCAGGGCATGAGTTTCAGGACAGGAGATTCAGGGCATGAGTTTCAGGGCATGAGTTTCAGGGCAGGAGTTTCAGGGCATGTGATTCAGGGCGTGAGTTTCAGGATATGAGATACATGGCATGAGTTTCAGTGCAGGAGTTTCAGGGCATGAGATTCAGGGCATGAGTTTCAGGGTAGGTGATTCAGGGCAGGAGTTTCAGGACATGAGATTCAGGGCATGAGTTTCAGTGCAGGACCTTGAGGTCATGAGATTCAGTGCACGAGTTTCAGAGCGTGAGATTCAGGGCATGAGATTCAGGGCATGAGTTTCAAAGCAGGAGATTCAGGGCAGGTGTTTCAGTGCAGGAGTTTCAGGGCATGAGATTCAGGGCATGAGATTCAGGGCATGAGTTTTAGGACAGGAGATTCAGGGAATGAGTTTCAGGGCATGCGTTTCAAGGCAGGAGTTTCAGGGCATGTAATTCAGGGCGTGAGTTTCAGGATATGAGATTCATGGCATGAGTTTCAGTGCAGGAGTTTCAAGGCATGAGATTCAGGGCATGAGTTTCAGGGCATGAGATTCAGGACAGGAGTTTCAAGGCATGAAATTCAGGGCTTGAGTTTCACTGCATGAGTTTGAGGGCAGGAGTTTCAGGGCATGAGATTCAGGGCATGAGTTTCTGGGCAGATGATTCAGGGCAGGGGTTTTAGGGCATGTGATTCAGGGCATGAGTTTCAGTGCATGAGTTTCAGGGCAGGAGATTCAGGGTATGAGATTTAGGGCATGAGTTTCAGTGCATGAGATTCAGGGCTTGAGTTTCAGGGCATGATTTTCAGGGCAGGAGATTCAGGGCAGGTGTTTCAGTGCAGGAGTTTCTGGGCATGAGATTCAGGGCATGAGATTCAGGGCATGAGTTTCAGGATATGAGATTCATGGCATGAGTTTCAGTGCAGGAGTTTCAGGGCATGAGTTTCAGTGCATAAGTTTGAGGGCAGGAGTTTCAAGGCATGAGATTCAGGGCATGAGTTTCAGTGCATGAGTTTGAGGGCAGGAGTTTCAGCGCATGAGATTCAGGGCATGAGTTTCAGGGCATGAGATTCAGGGCATGAGTTTCAGGGCATGAGATTCAGGGCAGATATTTCAGGGCATGTAATTCAGTGCATGAGTTTCTTGGCAGCTGATTCAGGGCAGGAGTTATAGGGCATGTGATTCAGGGCATGAGTTTCAGGGCATGAGTTTCAGTGCAGGAGTTTCAGGGCATGAGATTCAGGGCATGAGTTTCAGGGCATGAGATTCAGGGCAGGTATTTCAGGGCATGTAATTCAGGGCATGAGTTTCTGGGCAGATGATTCAGGGCAGGAGTTTTAGGGCATGTGATTCAGGGCATGAGTTTCAGTGCATGAGTTTCAGGGCAGGAGTTTCAGGGTATGTGATTTCGGGCAAGAGTTTCAGGGCATGAGATTCAGGGCTTGAGTTTCAGGGCATGAGATTCAGGGCATGAGATTCAGGGCATGATTTTCAGGGCAGGAGATTCAGGGCAGGTCTTTCAGTGCAGGAGTTTCAGGGCATGAGATTCAGGGCATGAGTTTCAGGACAGGAGATTCAGGGCATGAGTTTCAGGGCATGAGTTTCAGGGCAGGAGTTTCAGGGCAGGAGTTTTAGGGCATGTGATTCAGGGCGTGAGTTTCAGGATATGAGATTCATGGCATGAGTTTCAGTGCAGGAGTTTCAGGGCATGAGATTCAGGGCTTGAGTTTCAGGGTAGGTGATTCAGGGCAGGAGTTTCAGGACATGAGATTCAGGGCATGAGTTTCAGTGCAGGAACTTGAGGTCATGAGATTCAGTGCACGAGTTTCAAAGCATGAGATTCAGGTCATGAGATTCAGGGCATGAGTTTCAGGGCAGGAGATTCAGGGCAGGTGTGTCAGTGCAGGAGTTTCAGGGCATGAGATTCAGGGCATGAGTTTCAGGGCATGAGTTTCAGGGCAGGAGTTTCAGGGCATGTAATTCAGGGCGTGAGTTTCAGGATATGAGATTCATGGCATGAGTTTCAGTGCAGGAGTTTCAGGGCAAGAGATTCAGGGCATGAGTTTCAGGGCATGAGATTCAGGGCAGGTATTTCAGGGCATGTAATTCAGGGCATGAGTTTCTGGGCAGATGATTCAGGGCAGGAGTTTTAGGGCATGTGATTCAGGGCATGAGTTTCAGTGCATGAGTTTCAGGGCAGGAGTTTCAGGGTATGTGATTTAGGGCAAGAGTTTCAGGGCATGAGATTCAGGGCTTTAGTTTCAGGGCATGAGGTTCAGGGCATGAGTTTCAGGGCATGAGATTCAGGGCATGAGTTTCAGTGCAGTTAATTGAGGGCATGAGATTCAGTGCACGAGTTTTAGAGCATGAGATTCAGGGCTTCATTTTCAGGGCAGGAGATTCAGGGCAGGTGTTTCAGTGCAGGAGTTTCAGGGCATGAGTTTCAGGGCATGAGATTCAGGGCTTGAGTTTCAGGGCATGAGGTTCAGGGCATGAGTTTCAGGGCATGAGATTCAGGGCATGAGTTTCAGTGCAGGAACTTGAGGGCATGAGATTCAGTGCACGAGTTTCAGAGCATGAGATTCAGGGCATGAGATTCAGGGCATGATTTTCAAGGCAGAAGATTCAGGGCAGGTATTTCAGTGCAGGAGTTTCAGGGCATGAGATTCAGGGCATGAGATTCAGGGCATGAGTTTCAGGGCATGAGATTCAGGGCAGGTATTTCAGGGCATGTAATTCAGGGCATGATTTTCTGGGCAGATGATTCAGGGCAGGAATTTTAGGGCATGTGATTCAGGGCATGAGTTTCAGTGCATGAGTTTCAGGGCAGTAGTTTCAGGGTATGTGATTTAGGGCATGAGTTTCAGGGCATGAGATTCAGGGCTTGAGTTTCAGGGCATGAGGTTCAGGGCATTAGTTTCAGGTCATGAGTTTCAGGGCAGGAGTTTTAGGGCATGTGATTCAGGGCATGAGTTTGAGTGCAAGAGTTTCAGGGCAGGAGTTTCAGGGTATGTGATTTAGGGCATGAGATTCCGGGCATGAGATTCAGGGCTTGAGTTTCAGGGCATGAGGTTCAGGGCATGAGTTTCAGGTCATGAGATTCAGGGCATGAGTTTCAGTGCAGGAACTTGAGGGCATGAGATTCAGGGCATGAGTTTCAGAGCATGAGATTCAGGGCATGAGATTCGGGGCATGATTTTCATAGCAGGAGATTCAGGGCAGGTGTTTCAGTGCAGGAGTTTCAGGGCATGAGATTCAGGGCATGAGATTCAGGGCATGAGTTTCAGGGCATGATATTCAGGGCAGGTATTTCAGGGCATGTAATTCAGGGCATGAGTTTCTGGGCCGATGATTCAGGGCATGAGTTTTAGGGCATGTGATTCAGGGCATGATTTTCAGTGCATGAGTTTCAGGGCAGGAGTTTCAGGGTATGTGATTTAGGGCATGAGTTTCAGGGCATGAGATTCAGGGCTTGAGTTTCAGGGCATGAGGTTCAGGGCATGAGTTTCAGGGCATGAGATTCAGGGCATGAGTTTCAGTGCATAAACTTGAGGGCATGAGATTCAGTGCACGAGTTTCAGAGCATGAGATTCAGGGCATGAGATTCAGGGCATGATTTTCAAGGCAGAAGATTCAGGGCAGGTATTTCAGTGCAGGAGTTTCAGGGCATGAGATTCAGGGCATGAGATTCAGGGCATGAGTTTCAGGGCATGAGATTCAGGGCAGGTATTTCAGGGCATGTAATTCAGGGCATGATTTTCTGGGCAGATGATTCAGGGCAGGAATTTTAGGGCATGTGATTCAGGGCATGAGTTTCAGTGCATGAGTTTCAGGACAGTAGTTTCAGGGTATGTGATTTAGGGCATGAGTTTCAGGGCATGCGATTCAGGGCTTGAGTTTCAGGGCATGAGGTTCAGGGCATTAGTTTCAGGTCATGAGTTTCAGGGCAGGAGTTTTAGGGCATGTGATTCAGGGCATGAGTTTGAGTGCAAGAGTTTCAGGGCAGGAGTTTCAGGATATGTGATTTAGGGCATGAGATTTCGGGCATGAGATTCAGGGCTTGAGTTTCAGGGCATGAGGTTCAGGGCATGAGTTTCAGGTCATGAGATTCAGGGCATGAGTTTCAGTGCAGGAACTTGAGGGCATGAGATTCAGGGCATGAGTTTCAGGGCAGGAGTTTCAGGGCATGTGATTCAGGGCGTGAGTTTCAGGATATGAGATTCATGGCATGAGTTTCAGTGCAGGAGTTTCAGGGCATGAGATTCAGGGCATGAGTTTCAGGGTAGGCGATTCAGGGCAGGAGTTTCAGGACATGAGATTCAGGGCATGAGTTTCACTGCAGGAACTTGAGGTCATGAGATTCAGTGCACGAGTTTCAGAGCGTGAGATTCAGGGCATGAGATTCAGGGCATGAGTTTCAGGGCCGGAGATTCAGGGCAGGGGTTTCAGTGCAGGAGTTTCAGGGCATGAGATGCAGGGCATGAGATTTAGGGCATGAGTTTTAGGACAGGAGATTCAGGGCATGAGTTTCAGGGCATGAGTTTCAGGGCATGAGTTTCAGGGCAGGAGTTTCAGGGCATATAATTCAGGGCGTGAGTTTCACGATATGATATTCATGGCATGAGTTTCAGTGCAGGAGTTTCAGGGCATGAGATTCAGGGCATGAGCTTCAGGGCAGATGATTCAGAGCTGGAGTATTAGGGTATGTGATTCAGGGCATGAATTTCAGTGCATGAGTTTCAGTGCAGGAGTTTCAGGGCATGAGATTCAGGGCATGAGTTTCAGGGCATGAGATTCAGGGCAGGTATTTCAGGGCATGTAATTCAGGGCATGAGTTTCTGGGCAGATGATTCAGGGCAGGAGTTTTAGGGCATGTGATTCAGGGCATGAGTTTCAGTGCATGAGTTTCAGTGCGGGAGTTTCAGGGCATGAGATTCAGGGCATGAGTTTCAGGGCATGAGATTCAGTGCAGGTACTTCAGGGCATGTAATTCAGGGCATGAGTTTCTGGGCAGGTGATTCAGGGCAGGAGTTTTAGGGCATGTGATTCAGGGCATGAGTTTCAGTGCATGAGTTTCAGGGCAGGAGTTTCAGGGTATGTGATTTAGGGCAAGAGTTTCAGGGCATGAGATTCAGGGCTTGAGTTTCAGGGCATGAGGTTCAGGGCATGAGTTTCAGGGCATGAGATTCAGGGCATGAGTTTCAGTGCAGGAACTTGAGGGCATGAGATTCAGTGCACGAGTTTTAGAGCATGAGATTCAGGGCTTCATTTTCAGGGCAGGAGATTCAGGGCAGGTGTTTCAGTGCAGGAGTTTCAGGGCACGAGATTCAGGGCATGAGATTCAGGCCATGAGTTTCAGGGCATGAGTTTCAGGGCATGAGTTTCAGGGCAGGAGTTTGAGGGCATGTGATTCCAGGCTTGAGTTTCCGGATATGAGATTCATGGCATGAGTTTCAGTGCATGAGTTTCAGGGCATGAGTTTGAGGGCAGGAGTTTCAAGGCATGAGATTCAGGGCATGAGTTTCAGTGCATGAGTTTGAGGGCAGGAGTTTCAGGGCATGAGATTCAGGGGATGAGTTTCAGGGCATGATATTCAGGCAGGTATTTCAGGGCATGTAATTCAGGGCATGAGTTTCTGGGCCGATGATTCAGGGCATGAGTTTTAGGGCATGTGATTCAGGGCATGATTTTAAGTGCATGAGTTTCAGGGCAGGAGTTTCAGGGTATGTGATTTAGGGCATGAGTTTCAGGGCATGAGATTCAGGGCTTGAGTTTCAGGGCATGAGGTTCAGGGCATTAGTTTCAGGTCATGAGTTTCAGGGCAGGAGTTTTAGGGCATGTGATTCAGGGCATGAGTTTGAGTGCAAGAGTTTCAGGGCAGGAGTTTCAGGGTATGTGATTTAGGGCATGAGTTTCAGGGCATGAGATTCAGGGCTTGAGTTTCAGGGCATGAGGTTCAGGGCATGAGTTTCAGGGCATGAGATTCAGGGCATGAGTTTCAGTGCAGGAACTTGAGGGCATGAGATTCAGTGCACGAGTTTCAGAGCATGAGATTCAGGGCAGGAGATTCAGGGCATGATTTTCAAGGCAGAAGATTCAGGGCACGTATTTCAGTGCAGGAGTTTCAGGGCATGAGATTCAGGGCATGAGATTCAGGGCATGAGTTTCAGGGCATGAGATTCAGGGCAGGTATTTCAGGGCATGTAATTCAGGGCATGATTTTCTGGGCAGATGATTCAGGGCAGGAATTTTAGGGCATGTGATTCAGGGCATGAGTTTCAGTGCATGAGTTTCAGGGCAGGAGTTTCAGGGTATGTGATTTAGGGCATGAGATTCCGGGCATGAGATTCAGGGCTTGAGTTTCAGGGCATGAGGTTCAGGGCATGAGTTTCAGGTCATGAGATTCAGGGCATGAGTTTCAGTGCAGGAACTTGAGGGCATGAGATTCAGGGCATGAGTTTCAGAGCATGAGATTCAGGGCATGAGATTCAGGGCATCATTTTCAGGGCAGGAGATTCAGGGCAGGTATTTCAGTGCAGGAGTTTCAGGGCATGAGATTCAGGGCATGAGATTCAGGGCATGAGTTTCAGGACAGGAAATTCAGGGCATGAGTTTCAGGGCATGAGTTTCAGGGCAGGAGTTTCAGGGCATGTGATTCAGGGCGTGAGTTTCAGGATATGAGATTCATGGCATGAGTTTCAGTGCAGGAGTTTCAGGGCATGAGATTCAGGGCATGAGTTTCAGAGCATGAGATTCAGGGCATGAGATTCAAGGGCATGATTTTCAGGGCAGGAGATTCAGGGCAGGTGTTTCAGTGCAGGAGTTTCAGGGCATGAGATTCAGGGCATGAGATTCAGGGCATGAGTTTCAGGACAGGAGATTCAGGGCATGAGTTTCAGGGCATGAGTTTCAGGGCATGAGATTCAGGGCATGAGATTCAGGGCTTCATTTTCAGGGCATGAGTTTCAGGGCAGGAGTTTCAGGGCATGTGATTCAAGGCGTGAGTTTCAGGATATGAGATTCATGGCATGAGTTTCAGTGTAGGTGTTTCAGGGCATGAGATTCAGGGCATGAGTTTCAGTGCATGAGTTTGAGGGCAGGAGTTTCAAGGCATGAGATTCAGGGCATGAGTTTCAGTGCATGAGTTTGAGGGCAGGAGTTTCAGGGCATGAGATTCAGGGCATGAGTTTCAGGGCATGAGATTCAGGGCAGGTATTTCAGGGCATGTAATTCAGGGCATGAGTTTCTGGGCAGATGAATCAGGGCATGAGTTTTAGGGCATGTGATTCAGGGCATGAGTTTCAGTGCATGAGTTTCAGGGCAGGAGTTTCAGGGAATGTGATTTAGGGCATGAGTTTCAGGGCATGAGATTCAGGGCTTGAGATTCAGGGCATGAGTTTCAGAGCATGAGATTCAGGGCATGAGATTCAGGGCATGATTTTCAGGGCAGGAGATTCAGGGCAGGTGTTTCAGTGCAGGAGTTTCAGGGCATGAGATTCAGGGCATGAGATTCAGGGCATGAGATTCAGGGCTTCATTTTCAGGGTAGGAGATTCAGGCAGGTGTTTCAGTGCAGGAGTTTCAGGGCACGAGATTCAGGGCATGAGATTCAGGGCATGAGTTTCAGGACATGAGTTTCAGGGCATGAGTTTCAGGGCAGGAGTTTCAGGGCATGTGATTCAAGGCGTGAGTTTCAGGATATGAGATTCATGGCATGAGTTTCAGTGCAGGTGTTTCAGGGCATGAGATTCAGGGCATGAGTTTCAGTGCATGAGTTTAAGGGCAGGAGTTTCAAGGCATGAGATTCAGGGCATGAGTTTCAGTGCATGAGTTTGAGGGCAGGAGTTTCAGGTCATGAGATTCAGGGCATGAGTTTCAGGGCATGAGATTCAGGGCAGGTATTTCAGGGCATGTAATTCAGGGCATGAGTTTCTGGGCAGATGATTCAGGGCATGAGTTTTAGGGCATGTGATTCAGGGCATGAGTTTCAGTGCATGAGTTTCAGGGCAGTAGTTTCAGGGTATGTGATTTAGGGTATGAGTTTCAGGGCATGAGATTCAGGGCTTGAGTTTCAGGGCATGAGATTCAGGGCAGGAGTTTTAGGGCATGTGATTCAGGGCACGAGTTTGAGTGCATGAGTTTCAGGGCAGGAGTTTCAGGGTATGTGATTTAGGGCATGAGTTTCAGAGCATGAGATTCAGGGCATGAGATTCAGGGTATGATTTTCAGGGCAGGAGATTCAGGGCAGGTGTTTCAGTGCAGGAGTTTCAGGGCATGAGATTCAGAGCATGAGATTCAGGGCATGAGTTTTAGGGCAGGAGATTCAGGGCATGAGTTTCAGGGCATGAGTTTCAGGGCATGAGTTTCAGGGCAGGAGTTTCAGGGCATGTAATTCAGGGCGTGAGTTTCAGGATATGAGATTCATGGCATGAGTTTGAGTGCAGGAGTTTCAGGGCATGAGATTCAGGGCATGAGTTTCAGGGCATGAGATTCAGGGCAGGTATTTCAGGGCATGTAATTCAGGGCATGAGTTTCTGGGCAGATGATTCAGGGCAGGAGTTTTAGGGCATGTGATTCAGGGCATGAGTTTGAGTGCACGAGTTTCAGGGCAGGAGTTTCAGGGTATGTGATTTAGGGCATGAGATTCCGGGCATGAGATTCAGGGCTTGAGTTTCAGGGCATGAGGTTCAGGGCATGAGTTTCAGGTCATGAGATTCAGGGCATGAGTTTCAGTGCAGGAACTTGGGGGCATGAGATTCAGGGCATGAGTTTCAGAGCATGAGATTCAGGGCTTGAGATTCAGGGCATGATTTTCAGGGCAGGAGATTCAGGGCAGGTGTTTCAGTGCAGGAGTTTCAGGGCATGAGATTCAGGGCATGAGTTTCAGAGCATGAGATTCAGGGCATGAGATTCAGGGCATGATTTTCACGGCAGGAGATTCAGGGCAGGTGTTTCAGTGCAGGGGTTTCAGGGCATGAGATTCAGGGCATGAGATTCAGGGCATGAGTTTCAGGACAGGAGATTCAGGGCATGAGTTTCAGGGCATGAGTTTCAGGGCATGAGATTCAGGGCATGAGATTCAGGGCTTCATTTTCAGGGCAGGAGATTCAGGGCAGGTGTTTCAGTGCAGGAGTTTCAGGGCATGAGATTCAGGGCATGAGATTCAGGGCATGAGTTTCAGGACAGGAGATTCAGGGCATGAGTTTCAGGGCATGAGTTTCAGGTCATGAGATTCAGGGCATGAGATTCAGGGCTTCATTTTCAGGGCAGGAGATTCAGGGCAGGTGTTTCAGTGCAGGAGTTTCAGGGCACGAGATTCAGGGCATGAGATTCAGGGCATGAGTTTCAGGGCAGGAGTTTCAGGGCATGTGATTCAAGGCGTGAGTTTCAGGATATGAGATTCATGGCATGAGTTTCAGTGCAGGTGTTTCAGGGCATGAGACTCAGGGCATGAGTTTCAGTGCATGAGGTTGAGGGCAGGAGTTTCAAGGCATGAGATTCAGGGCATGAGTTTCAGGGCATGAGTTTTAGGGCATGTGATTCAGGGCATGAGTTTCAGTGCATGAGTTTCAGGGCAGGAGTTTCAGGGTGTGTGATGTAGGGCATGAGTTTCAGGGCATGAGATTCAGGGCTTGAGATTCAGGGCATGAGTTTCAGAGCATGAGATTCAGGGCATGAGATTCAGGGCATGAATTTCAGGGCAGGAGATTCAGGGCAGGTGTTTCAGTGCAGGAGTTTCAGGGCATGAGATTCAGGGCATGAGATTCAGGGCATGAGTTTCAGGACAGGAGATTCAGGGCATGAGTTTCAGGGCATGAGTTTCAGGGCATGAGATTCAGGGCTTCATTTTCAGGGCAGGAGATTCAGGGCAGGAGTTTCAGGGCATGTGATTCAAGGCGTGAGTTTCAGGATATGAGATTCATGGCATGAGTTTCAGTGCAGGTGTTTCAGGGCATGAGACTCAGGGCATGAGTTTCAGTGCATGAGTTTGAGGGCAGGAGTTTCAAGGCATGAGATTCAGGGCATGAGTTTCAGTGCATGAGTTTGAGGGCAGGAGTTTCAGGGCATGAGATTCAGGGCATGAGTTTCAGGGCATGAGATTCAGGGCAGGTATTTCAGGGCATGTAATTCAGGGCATGAGTTTCTGGGCAGATGATTCAGGGCATGAGTTTTAGGGCATGTGATTCAGGGCATGAGTTTCAGTGCATGAGTTTCAGGGCAGGAGTTTCAGGGTATGTGATGTAGGGCATGAGTTTCAGGGCATGAGATTCAGGGCTTGAGATTCAGGGCATGAGTTTCAGAGCATGAGATTCAGGGCATGAGATTCAGGGCATGAATTTCAGGGCAGGAGATTCAGGGCAGGTGTTTCAGTGCAGGAGTTTCAGGGCATGAGATTCAGGGCATGAGATTCAGGGCATGAGATTCAGGGCTTCATTTTCAGGGCAGGAGATTCAGGGCAGGTGTTTCAGTGCAGGAGTTTCATGGCATGAGATTCAGGGCAGGTATTTCAGGGCATGTAATTCAGGTCATGAGTTTCTGGGCAGATGATTCAGGGCAGGAATTTTAGGGCATGTGATTCAGGGCATGTAATTCAGGGCATGAGTTTCTGGGCAGATGATTCAGGGCAGGAATTTTAGGGCATGTGATTCAGGGCATGAGTTTCAGTGCATGAGTTTCAGGGCAGTAGTTTCAGGGTATGTGATTTAGGGTATGAGTTTCAGGGCATGAGATTCAGGGCTTGAGTTTTAGGGCATGTGATTCAGGGCACGAGTTTGAGTGCATGAGTTTCAGGGCATGAGTTTCAGGGCAGGAGTTTCAGGGCATGTGATTCAAGGCGTCAGTTTCAGGATATGAAATTCATGGCATGAGATTCAGTGCAGGTGTTTCAGGGCATGAGATTCAGGGCATGAGTTTCAGTGCATGAATTTGAGGGCAGGAGTTTCAAGGCATGAGATTCAGGGCATGAGTTTCAGTGCATGAGTTTGAGGGCAGGAGTTTCAGGCATGAGATTCAGGGCATGAGTTTCAGGGCATGAGATTCAGGGCAGGTATTTCAGGGCATGTAATTCAGGGCATGAGTTTCTGGGCAGATGATTCAGGGCATGAGTTTTAGGGCATGTGATTCAGGGCATGAGTTTCAGTGCATGAGTTTCAGGGCAGGAGTTTCAGGGCATGTGATTTAGGGCATGAGTTTCAGGGCATGAGATTCAGGGCTTGAGTTTCAGGGCATGAGGTTCAGGGCATGAGTTTCAGGGCATGAGATTCAGGGCTTGAGTTTCAGTGCAGGAACTTGAGGGCATGAGATTCAGTGCACGAGTTTCAGAGCATGAGATTCAGGGCATGAGATTCAGGTCATGATTTTCAAGGCAGGAGATTCAGGGCAGGTGTTTCAGTGCAGGAGTTTCAGGACATGAGATTCAGGGCATGAGTTTCAGTGCAGTAACTTGAGGTCATGAGATTCAGTGCACGAGTTTCAGAGCGTGAGATTCAGGGCATGAGATTCAGGGCAGGAGTTTCAGGGCATGTGATTCAGGGCGTGAGTTTCAGGATATGAGATACATGGCATGAGTTTCAGTGCAGGAGTTTCAGGGCATGAGATTCAGGGCATGAGTTTCAGGGTAGGTGATTCAGGGCAGGAGTTTCAGGACATGAGATTCAGGGCATGAGTTTCAGTGCAGGACTTTGAGGTCATGAGATTCAGTGCACGAGTTTCAGAGCGTGAGATTCAGGGCATGAGATTCAGGGCATGAGTTTCAAAGCAGGAGATTCAGGGCAGGTGTTTCAGTGCAGGAGTTTCAGGGCATGAGATTCAGGGCATGAGATTCAGGGCATGAGTTTTAGGACAGGAGATTCAGGGAATGAGTTTCAGGGCATGCGTTTCAAGGCAGGAGTTTCAGGGCATGTAATTCAGGGCGTGAGTTTCAGGATATGAGATTCATGGCATGAGTTTCAGTTCAGGAGTTTCAAGGCATGAGATTCAGGGCATGAGTTTCAGGGCATGAGATTCAGGACAGGAGTTTCAAGGCATGAAATTCAGGGCTTGAGTTTCACTGCATGAGTTTGAGGGCAGGAGTTTCAGGGTATGAGATTCAGGGCATGAGTTCTGGGCAGATGATTCAGGGCAGGAGTTTTAGGGCATGTGATTCAGGGCATAAGATTCAGGGCATGAGTTTCAGGATATGAGATTCATGGCATGAGTTTCAGTGCAGGAGTTTCAGGGCATGAGTTTCAGTGCATAAGTTTGAGGGCAGGAGTTTCAAGGCATGAGATTCAGGGCATGAGTTTCAGTGCATGAGTTTGAGGGCAGGAGTTTCAGCGCATGAGATTCAGGGCATGAGTTTCAGGGCATGAGATTCAGGGCATGAGTTTCAGGGCATGAGATTCAGGGCAGATATTTCAGGGCATGTAATTCAGGGCATGAGTTTCTGGGCAGATGATTCAGGGCAGGAATTTTAGGGCATGTGATTCAGGGCATGAGTTTCAGTGCATGAGTTTCAGGGCAGTAGTTTCAGGGTATGTGATTTAGGGCATGAGTTTCAGGGCATGAGATTCAGGGCTTGAGTTTCAGGGCATGAGGTTCAGGGCATGAGTTTCAGGGCATGAGATTCAGGGCATCAGTTTCAGTGCAGGAACTTGAGGGCATGAGATTCAGTGCACGAGTTTCAGAGCATGAGATTCAGGGCATGAGATTCAGGGCATGATTTTCAGGGCAGGAGATTCAGGGCAGGTGTTTCAGTGCAGGAGTTTCAGGGCATGAGATTCAGGGCATGAGATTCAGGGCATGAGTTTCAGGACAGGAGATTCAGGGCATGAGTTTCAGGGCATGAGTTTCAGGGCATGAGTTTCAGGGCAGGAGTTTCAGGGCATGTGATTCAGGGCGTGAGTTTCAGGATATGAGATACATGGCATGAGTTTCAGTGCAGGAGTTTCAGGGCATGAGATTCAGGGCATGAGTTTCAGGGTAGGTGATTCAGGGCAGGAGTTTCAGGACATGAGATTCAGGGCATGAGTTTCAGTGCAGGACCTTGAGGTCATGAGATTCAGTGCACGAGTTTCAGAGCGTGAGATTCAGGGCATGAGATTCAGGGCATGAGTTTCAAAGCAGGAGATTCAGGGCAGGTGTTTCAGTGCAGGAGTTTCAGGGCATGAGATTCAGGGCATGAGATTCAGGGCATGAGTTTTAGGACAGGAGATTCAGGGAATGAGTTTCAGGGCATGCGTTTCAAGGCAGGAGTTTCAGGGCATGTAATTCAGGGCGTGAGTTTCAGGATATGAGATTCATGGCATGAGTTTCAGTGCAGGAGTTTCAAGGCATGAGATTCAGGGCATGAGTTTCAGGGCATGAGATTCAGGACAGGAGTTTCAAGGCATGAAATTCAGGGCTTGAGTTTCACTGCATGAGTTTGAGGGCAGGAGTTTCAGGGCATGAGATTCAGGGCATGAGTTTCTGGGCAGATGATTCAGGGCAGGGGTTTTAGGGCATGTGATTCAGGGCATGAGTTTCAGTGCATGAGTTTCAGGGCAGGAGATTCAGGGTATGAGATTTAGGGCATGAGTTTCAGTGCATGAGATTCAGGGCTTGAGTTTCAGGGCATGATTTTCAGGGCAGGAGATTCAGGGCAGGTGTTTCAGTGCAGGAGTTTCTGGGCATGAGATTCAGGGCATGAGATTCAGGGCATGAGTTTCAGGATATGAGATTCATGGCATGAGTTTCAGTGCAGGAGTTTCAGGGCATGAGTTTCAGTGCATAAGTTTGAGGGCAGGAGTTTCAAGGCATGAGATTCAGGGCATGAGTTTCAGTGCATGAGTTTGAGGGCAGGAGTTTCAGCGCATGAGATTCAGGGCATGAGTTTCAGGGCATGAGATTCAGGGCATGAGTTTCAGGGCATGAGATTCAGGGCAGATATTTCAGGGCATGTAATTCAGGGCATGAGTTTCTTGGCAGCTGATTCAGGGCAGGAGTTATAGGGCATGTGATTCAGGGCATGAGTTTCAGGGCATGAGTTTCAGTGCAGGAGTTTCAGGGCATGAGATTCAGGGCATGAGTTTCAGGGCATGAGATTCAGGGCAGGTATTTCAGGGCATGTAATTCAGGGCATGAGTTTCTGGGCAGATGATTCAGGGCAGGAGTTTTAGGGCATGTGATTCAGGGCATGAGTTTCAGTGCATGAGTTTCAGGGCAGGAGTTTCAGGGTATGTGATTTCGGGCAAGAGTTTCAGGGCATGAGATTCAGGGCTTGAGTTTCAGGGCATGAGATTCAGGGCATGAGATTCAGGGCATGATTTTCAGGGCAGGAGATTCAGGGCAGGTCTTTCAGTGCAGGAGTTTCAGGGCATGAGATTCAGGGCATGAGTTTCAGGACAGGAGATTCAGGGCATGAGTTTCAGGGCATGAGTTTCAGGGCAGGAGTTTCAGGGCAGGAGTTTTAGGGCATGTGATTCAGGGCGTGAGTTTCAGGATATGAGATTCATGGCATGAGTTTCAGTGCAGGAGTTTCAGGGCATGAGATTCAGGGCTTGAGTTTCAGGGTAGGTGATTCAGGGCAGGAGTTTCAGGACATGAGATTCAGGGCATGAGTTTCAGTGCAGGAACTTGAGGTCATGAGATTCAGTGCACGAGTTTCAAAGCATGAGATTCAGGTCATGAGATTCAGGGCATGAGTTTCAGGGCAGGAGATTCAGGGCAGGTGTGTCAGTGCAGGAGTTTCAGGGCATGAGATTCAGGGCATGAGTTTCAGGGCATGAGTTTCAGGGCAGGAGTTTCAGGGCATGTAATTCAGGGCGTGAGTTTCAGGATATGAGATTCATGGCATGAGTTTCAGTGCAGGAGTTTCAGGGCAAGAGATTCAGGGCATGAGTTTCAGGGCATGAGATTCAGGGCAGGTATTTCAGGGCATGTAATTCAGGGCATGAGTTTCTGGGCAGATGATTCAGGGCAGG
>NW_027275182.1:0-65938 GCF_030028105.1 Mobula birostris
GAGGCCGGAGACCTGAGGACAGAGGCCGGAGATCTGAGGCCAGAGGCCAGAGGCTGGAGACCTGAGGCCAGAGGCCAGAGGCTGGAGACCTAAGGCCAGAGGCCAGAGGCCAGAGACCAGAGACCTGAGGCCAGAGGCTGGAAACCTGAGACCAGAGGCTGGAAACCTGAGGCCAGAGACTTGAGGCCGGAGGCCAGAGACTTGAGGCCAGAGACCCGAGGCGAGGCCAGAAGCTGGAGGCCTGAGGCGAGGCTCGAGGCCGGAGACCTGAGGCGAGGTCGGAGACCTGAGACCTGTGGCCGGAGACCTGTGGCCGGAGACCTGAGACCTGAGGTGAAGCTGGAGGCCAGAGGCCAGAGGCCAGAGACCGGAGACCGGAGACCAGAGACCGGAGGCCGGAGGCCGGAGACCGGAGGCCGGAGGTGAGGCCGGAGACCTGAGGGTAGATGCCGGAGACCCTAGACCTGAGGCCGGAGGCTAGAGACCTGAGACCTGAGGCCGGAGACCTGAGACCTGAGACCTGAGACCTGAGACCTGAGACCTGAGATGAAGCTGGAGGCCTGAGACCGGAGACCGGAGACCGGAGGCCGGAGGCCTGAGACCTGAGACCGGAGGCCGGAGACCGGAGACCGGAGACCAGAGGCCAGAGGCCGGAGACCTGAGGCCAGAGGCCGGAGGCGAGGCCAGAGCCCTGAGGCCAGAGGCGAGACCTGAGGCCAGAGGTCAGAGGCTGGAGACCTGAGGCCGGCAACCTGAGGCCTGAGGCGAGGCCAGAGGCCAGAGACCTGAGACCTGAGACCTGAGACCTGAGGCCAGAGGCCGGAGACCTGAGGCCAGAGGCCAGAGGCCGGAGATCTGAGGCCAGAGGCCGGAGACCTGAGGCCAGAGGCCGGAGACCTGAGGCCAGAGGCCAGAGGCTGGAGACCTGAGGCCAGAGGCCGGAGGCTGGAGACCTAAGGCCAGAGGTCAGAGGCCAGAGACCTGAGGCCAGAGGCTGGAAACCTGAGACCAGAGGCTGGAAACCTGTGGCCGGAGACCTGAGACCTGAGGTGAAGCTGGAGGCCAGAGGCCAGAGGTCAGAGGCCAGAGACCGGAGGCCGGAGACCGGAGACCGGAGGCCGGAGGTGAGGCCGGAGACCTGAGGGTAGAGGCCGGAGACCGGAGACCTGAGGCCGGAGGCTAGAGACCTGAGACCTGAGGCCGGAGACCTGAGACCTGAGACCTGAGATGAAGCTGGAGACCTGAGACCGGAGGCCGGAGGCTAGAGACCTGAGACCTGAGGCCGGAGACCTGAGACCTGAGACCTGAGACCTGAGACCTGAGACCTGAGACCTGAGACGTGAGATGAAGCTGGAGGCCTGAGACCGGAGACCGGAGACCGGAGACCGGAGACCGGAGACCGGAGGCTGGAGACCTGAGACCGGAGGCCGGAGACCGGAGACCGGGGACTGGACACCTGAGGCCAGAGGCCAGAGGCCAGAGGCCAGAGGCCGGAGACCTGAGGCCGGCAACCTGAGGCCTGAGGTGAGGCCAGAGGCCAGAGACCTGAGACCTGAGACCTGAGACCTGAGACCTGTGGCCGGAGACCTGAGACCTGAGATGAAGCTGGAGGCCTGAGACCGGAGACCGGAGACCGGAGACCGGAGGCCGGAGGCCTGAGACCTGCGACCGGAGGCCGGAGACCGGAGACCTGAGGCCGGAGACCTGAGGCCAGAGGCCAGAGCCCTGAGGCCAGAGGCCAGAGGCCGGAGACCTGAGGCCAGAGGCCAGAGACAAGAGGCCAGAGGCCGGAGACCTGAGGCCAGAGGCCAGAGGCCAGAGGCCAGAGGCCGGAGACCTGAGGCCAGAGGCCAGAGGCGAGGCTGGAGCCCTGAGGCCAGAGGCGAGGCCGGAGCCCTGAGGCCAGAGGCGAGACCTGAGGCCAGAGGCCAGAGGCCGGAGCCCTGAGGCCAGAGGCGAGACCGGAGCCCTGAGGCCAGAGGCGAGACCTGAGGCCAGAGGCCAGAGGCCGGAGACCTGAGGCCAGAGGCTAGAGGCCAGAGGCCGGCGACCTGACGCCTGAGGTGAAGCTGGAGGCCAGAGGCCAGAGGCCGGAGACCTGAGGCCGGCGACATGAGGACGGCGACCTGAGGCCTGAGGCGAGGCCAGAGGCCAGAGACCTGAGACCTGAGACCTGAGGCCAGAGACAAGAGGCCAGAGGCCGGAGACCTGAGGCCAGAGGCCAGAGGCTGGAGATCTGAGGCCAGAGGCGAGACCGGAGCCCTGAGGCCAGAGGCCGGAGACCTGAGGCCTGAGGCGAGGCCAGAGGCCAGAGACCTGAGACCTGTGGCCGGAGACCTGAGACCTGAGGTGAAGCTGGAGGCCAGAGGCCAGAGGCCAGAGACCGGAGACCGGAGTCCGGGGAACGGAGGCCGGAGGCCGGAGACCGGAGGCCGGAGGTGAGGCCGGAGACCTGAGGGTAGAGGCCGGAGACCGGAGACCTGAGGCCGGAGGCTAGAGACCTGAGACCTGAGGCTGGAGACCTGAGACCTGAGACCTGAGACCTGAGATGAAGCTGGAGGCTTGAGACCGGAGACCGGAGACCGGAGGCCGGAGACCGGAGGCCGGAGGCCTGAGACCTGAGACCGGAGGCCAGAGGCTGGAGACCTAAGGCCAGAGGCCAGAGGCCAGAGACCAGAGACCTGAGGCCAGAGGCTGGAAACCTGAGACCAGAGGCTGGAAACCTGAGGCCAGAGACTTGAGGCCGGAGGCCAGAGACTTGAGGCCAGAGACCCGAGGCGAGGCCAGAAGCTGGAGGCCTGAGGCCGGAGGCCTGAGGCGAGGCTCGAGGCCGGAGACCTGAAGCGAGGCCGGAGACCTGAGACCTGTGGCCGGAGACCTGTGGCCGGAGACCTGAGACCTGAGGTGAAGCTGGAGGCCAGAGGCCAGAGGCCGGAGACCTGAGGCCAGAGGCCGGAGACCTGAGACCTGAGACCTGAGACCTGAGACCTGAGACCTGAGACCTGAGACCTGAGGCCGGAGACCTGAGACATGAGATGAAGCTGGAGGCCTGAGACCGGAGACCGGAGACCGGAGGCCGGAGGCCTGAGACCTGAGAGTGGAAGCCGGAGATCGGAGACCTGAGGCCAGAGACCTGAGGCCAGAGGCCGGAGCCCTGAGGCCAGAGGCCAGAGGCCAGAGGCCGGAAACCTGAGGCCGGCGACCTGAGGCCTGAGGCGAGGCCAGAGGCCAGAGACCTGAGACCTGAGACCTGAGACCGGAGGCCGGCAACCTGAGGCCTGAGACGAGGCCAGAAGCCAGAGACCTGAGACCTGAGACCTGTGGCCGGAGACCTGAGACCTGAGGTGAAGCTGGAGGCCAGAGGCCAGAGGCCAGAGACCGGAGACCGGAGTCCGGGGACCGGAGGCCGGAGTCCGGGGACCGGAGGCCGGAGGCCGGAGACCGGAGGCCGGAGGTGAGGCCGGAGACCTGAGGGTAGAGGCCGGAGACGTGAGGGCAGAGGCCAGAGGCGAGGCCGGAGCCCTGAGGCCAGAGGCGAGACCTGAGGCCAGAGGCCAGAGGCCGGAGACCTGAGGCCGGCAACCTGAGGCCTGAGGCGAGCCCAGAGGCCAGAGACCTGAGACCTGAGACCTGAGACCTGTGGCCGGAGACCTGAGACCTGAGATGAAGCTGGAGGCCTGAGACCGGAGACCGGAGGCCTGAGACCGGAGACCGGAGGCCTGAGACCGGAGACCTGAGGCCGGAGACCTGAGGCCAGAGGCCGGAGCCCTGAGGCCAGAGGCCAGAGGCCAGAGGCCGGAGACCTGAGGCCAGAGGCCAGAGGCCAGAGGCTAGAGGCCGGAGACCTGAGGCCAGAGGCCAGAGGCGAGTCCGGAGCCCTGAGGCCAGAGGCGAGACCTGAGGCCAGAGGCCAGAGGCCAGAGACCTGAGGCTGGCAACCTGAGGCCTGAGGCGAGGCCAGAGACCTGAGACCTGAGACCTGTGGCCGGAGACCTGAGACCTGAGACCTGAGATGAAGCTGGAGGCCTGAGACCGGAGACCGGAGACCGGAGACCTGAGGCCGGAGACCTGAGGCCAGAGGCCGGAGCCCTGAGGCCAGAGGCCAGAGACCTGAGGCCAGAGGCCAGAGGCCAGAGGCCGGAGGCCGGAGACCTGAGGCCAGAGGCTAGATGCCGGAGACCTGAGGCCAGAGGCCAGATGCCAGAGGCCGGAGGCTGGAGACCTGAGGCCAGAGGCTAGAGGCCGGAGACCTGAGGCCAGAGGCCAGAGGCGAGGCCGGAGCCCTGAGGCCAGAGGCCAGACCTGAGGCCAGAGGCCAGAGGCCGGAGACCTGAGGCCGGAGACCTGAGGCGAGGCCGGGGACCTGAGACCGGCGGCCGGACACCTCAGGCAAGTCCGGAGGCCTGAGCTGAGGTCTGAGGCGAGGCCGGAGGCCTGAGGCAAGGCCGGAGTCCTGAGACCTCAGGTGAGTCCGGAGAACTGAGGCAAGGCCGGAGACCTGAGACCTCAGGTGAGTCCGGAGAACTGAGGCAAGGCCGGAGACTTGAGACCTGAGGCGCAGCTCGAGGCCAGAGGCCAGAGGCCGGAGACCTGAGGCCAGAGGCCGGAGACCTGAGACCTGAGACCTGAGACCTGAGACCTGAGACCTGAGACCTGTGGCCGGAGACCTGAGACCTGAGATGAAGCTGGAGGCCTGAGACCGGAGACCGGAGACCGGAGGCCGGAGGCCTGAGACCTGAGACCGGAGGCCGGAGACCGGAGACCTGAGGCCGGAGACCTGAGGCCAGAGGCCGGAGCCCTGAGGCCAGAGGCCAGAGGCCAGAGGCCAGAGACCTGAGGCCAGAGGCCAGAGGCCAGAGGCCGGATGCCGGAGACCTGAGGCCAGTGGCCAGAGGCCAGAGGGTAGAGGCCGGAGACCTGAGGCCAGAGGCCAGAGGACGGAGACCTGAGGCAAGAGGCCGGAGACCTGAGGCCAGAGGCCAGAGGCTGGAGACCTGAGGTCAGAGGCCGGCGACCTGAGGCTAGAGGCCAGAGGCCAGAGACCTGAGGCCAGAGGCCGGAGACCTGAGGCCGGAGGCCGGAGACCTGAGGCCGGAGGCCGGAGACCTGAGGTCAGAGGCCAGTGGCCGGAGACCTCAGGCCGGAGCCCTGTGGCCAGAGGCGAGACCTGAGGCCAGAGACTGGAGACCTGAGGCCAGAGGCCAGAGACTGGAGACCTGAGGCCAGAGGCCAGAGGCCAAATGCCAGAGATCTGAAGCCAGAGGCCAGAGGCCGGAGACCTGAGGCGAGGCCGGAGACCGGAGGCCAGAGGCCAGAGGCTGGAGACCTGAGGCCAGAGGCTGGAGACCTGTGACCTGAGGCCGGAGACCTGAGGCCGGAGGCCAGAGACCTGTGGCCAGAGACCTGAGGCCAGAGGCCGGAGGCCGGAGACCTGAGGCCAGAGACTGGAGACCTGAGACCAGAGGCTGGAAACCTGAGGCCAGAGACTTGAGGCCGGAGATCTGAGGCGAGGCCGGCGGCCGGAGACCTGAGGCGAGGCTGGAGACCGGAGACTTGAGGCGAAGCTGGAGGCTGGAGGCTGGAGACTTGAGGCGAGGCCGGTGGCTGGAGACTTGCGGCAAGGCCGGAGACCTGAGGCCTGAGGCGAAGCTGGAGGCCGGAGACCTGAGACCTGAGACCTGAGAATTGAGACTTGAGACTTGAGAATTGAGACTTGAGACTTGAGACTTGAGACTTGAGACTTCAGACTTCAGACTTGAGACCTGAGACCTGAGACCTGAGACCTGAGACTTGAGACGTGAGACCTGAGGCCGGAGACCTGAGGCCAGAGGCCGGAGACCTGAGGCCAGAGGCCGGAGACCTGAGGCCAGAGGCCAGAGGCCGGAGATCTGAGGCCAGAGGCCGGAGACCTGAGGCCAGAGGCCGGAGACCTGAGGCCAGAGGCCAGAGGCTGGAGACCTGAGGCCAGAGGCCAGAGGCTGGAGACCTAAGGCCAGAGGCCAGAGGCCAGAGACCAGAGACCTGAGGCCAGAGGCTGGAAACCTGAGACCAGAGGCTGGAAACCTGAGGCCAGAGACTTGAGGCCGGAGGCCAGAGACCCGAGGCGAGGCCAGAAGCTGGAGGCCTGAGGCCGGAGGCCTGAGGCGAGGCCGGAGACCTGAGACCTGTGGCCGGAGACCTGTGGCCGGAGACCTGAGACCTGAGGTGAAGCTGGAGGCCAGAGGTCAGAGACCGGAGACCGGAGTCCGGGGACCGGAGGCCGGAGGCCGGAGGCCGGAGACCGGAGGCCGGAGACCTGAGGGTAGAGGCCGGAGACCGGAGACCTGAGGCCGGAGGCTAGAGACCTGAGACCTGAGGCCGGAGACCTGAGACCTGAGACCTGAGACCTGAGATGAAGCTGGAGGCTTGAGACCGGAGACCGGAGACCGGAGGCCGGAGACCGGAGGCCGGAGGCCTGAGACCTGAGACCGGAGGCCGGAGACCGGAGACCGGAGACCGGAGACCGGAGACCGGAGACCAGAGGCCAGAGACCGGAGGCCGGAGACCGGAGGCCGGAGGCCTGAGACCTGAGATGAAGCTGGAGGCCTGAGACCGGAGACCGGAGGCCTGAGACCGGAGACCGGAGGCCTGAGACCGGAGACCTGAGGCCGGAGACCTGAGGCCAGAGGCCGGAGCCCTGAGGCCAGAGGCCAGAGGCCAGAGGCCGGAGACCTGAGGCCAGAGGCCAGAGGCCAGAGGCTAGAGGCCGGAGACCTGAGGCCAGAGGCCAGAGGCGAGTCCGGAGCCCTGAGGCCAGAGGCGAGACCTGAGGCCAGAGGCCAGAGGCCAGAGACCTGAGGCTGGCAACCTGAGGCCTGAGGCGAGGCCAGAGACCTGAGACCTGAGACCTGTGGCCGGAGACCTGAGACCTGAGACCTGAGATGAAGCTGGAGGCCTGAGACCGGAGACCGGAGACCGGAGACCTGAGGCCGGAGACCTGAGGCCAGAGGCCGGAGCCCTGAGGCCAGAGGCCAGAGACCTGAGGCCAGAGGCCAGAGGCCAGAGGCCGGAGGCCGGAGACCTGAGGCCAGAGGCTAGATGCCGGAGACCTGAGGCCAGAGGCCAGACGCCAGAGGCCGGAGGCTGGAGACCTGAGGCCAGAGGCTAGAGGCCGGAGACCTGAGGCCAGAGGCCAGAGGCGAGGCCGGAGCCCTGAGGCCAGAGGCGAGACCTGAGGCCAGAGGCCAGAGGCCGGAGACCTGAGGCCGGAGACCTGAGGCGAGGCCGGGGACCTGAGACCGGCGGCCGGACACCTCAGGCAAGTCCGGAGGCCTGAGCTGAGGTCTGAGGCGAGGCCGGAGGCCTGAGGCAAGGCCGGAGTCCTGAGACCTCAGGTGAGTCCGGAGAACTGAGGCAAGGCCGGAGACCTGAGACCTCAGGTGAGTCCGGAGAACTGAGGCAAGGCCGGAGACTTGAGACCTGAGGCGCAGCTCGAGGCCAGAGGCCAGAGGCCGGAGACCTGAGGCCAGAGGCCGGAGACCTGAGACCTGAGACCTGAGACCTGAGACCTGTGGCCGGAGACCTGAGACCTGAGATGAAGCTGGAGGCCTGAGACCGGAGACCGGAGACCGGAGGCCGGAGGCCTGAGACCTGAGACCGGAGGCCGGAGACCGGAGACCTGAGGCCGGAGACCTGAGGCCAGAGGCCGGAGCCCTGAGGCCAGAGGCCAGAGGCCAGAGGCCAGAGACCTGAGGCCAGAGGCCAGAGGCCAGAGGCCGGATGCCGGAGACCTGAGGCCAGTGGCCAGAGGCCAGAGGGTAGAGGCCGGAGACCTGAGGCCAGAGGCCAGAGGCCAGAGGACGGAGACCTGAGGCAAGAGGCCGGAGACCTGAGGCCAGAGGCCAGAGGCTGGAGACCTGAGGTCAGAGGCCGGCGACCTGAGGCTAGAGGCCAGAGGCCAGAGACCTGAGGCCAGAGGCCGGAGACCTGAGGCCGGAGGCCGGAGACCTGAGGCCGGAGGCCGGAGACCTGAGGTCAGAGGCCAGTGGCGAGGCCGGAGCCCTGAGGCCAGAGGCGAGACCTGAGGCCAGAGGCCAGAGGCCGGAGACCTCAGGCCGGAGCCCTGTGGCCAGAGGCGAGACCTGAGGCCAGAGACTGGAGACCTGAGGCCAGAGGCCAGAGACTGGAGACCTGAGGCCAGAGGCCAGAGGCCAGATGCCAGAGATCTGAAGCCAGAGGCCAGAGGCCGGAGACCTGAGGCGAGGCCGGAGACCGGAGGCCAGAGGCCAGAGGCTGGAGACCTGAGGCCAGACGCTGGAGACCTGTGACCTGAGGCCGGAGACCTGAGGCCGGAGGCCAGAGACCTGTGGCCAGAGACCTGAGGCCAGAGGCCGGAGGCCGGAGACCTGAGGCCAGAGACTGGAGACCTGAGACCAGAGGCTGGAAACCTGAGGCCAGAGACTTGAGGCCGGAGATCTGAGGCGAGGCCGGCGGCCGGAGACCTGAGGCGAGGCTGGAGACCGGAGACTTGAGGCGAAGCTGGAGGCTGGAGGCTGGAGACTTGAGGCGAGGCCGGTGGCTGGAGACTTGCGGCAAGGCCGGAGACCTGAGGCCTGAGGCGAAGCTGGAGGCCGGAGACCTGAGACCTGAGACCTGAGAATTGAGACTTGAGACTTGAGAATTGAGACTTGAGACTTGAGACTTGAGACTTGAGACTTGAGACTTCAGACTTGAGACCTGAGACCTGAGACCTGAGACCTGAGACTTGAGACGTGAGACCTGAGGCCGGAGACCTGAGGCCAGAGGCCGGAGACCTGAGGCCAGAGGCCGGAGACCTGAGGCCAGAGGCCAGAGGCCGGAGATCTGAGGCCAGAGGCCGGAGACCTGAGGCCAGAGGCCGGAGACCTGAGGCCAGAGGCCAGAGGCTGGAGACCTGAGGCCAGAGGCCAGAGGCTGGAGACCTAAGGCCAGAGGCCAGAGGCCAGAGACCAGAGACCTGAGGCCAGAGGCTGGAAACCTGAGGCCAGAGACTTGAGGCCGGAGGCCAGAGACCCGAGGCGAGGCCAGAAGCTGGAGGCCTGAGGCCGGAGACCTGAGACCTGTGGCCGGAGACCTGTGGCCGGAGACCTGAGACCTGAGGTGAAGCTGGAGGCCAGAGGTCAGAGACCGGAGACCGGAGTCCGGGGACCGGAGGCCGGAGGCCGGAGGCCGGAGACCGGAGGCCGGAGACCTGAGGGTAGAGGCCGGAGACCGGAGACCTGAGGCCGGAGGCTAGAGACCTGAGACCTGAGGCCGGAGACCTGAGACCTGAGACCTGAGACCTGAGATGAAGCTGGAGGCTTGAGACCGGAGACCGGAGACCGGAGGCCGGAGACCGGAGGCCGGAGGCCTGAGACCTGAGACCGGAGGCCGGAGACCGGAGACCGGAGACCGGAGACCGGAGACCGGAGACCAGAGGCCAGAGACCGGAGGCCGGAGACCGGAGGCCGGAGGCCTGAGACCTGAGACCGGAGGCCGGAGACCGGAGACCGGAGACTGGAGACCGGAGACCGGAGACCAGAGGCCAGAGGCCGGAGACCTGAGGCCAGAGGCCAGAGGCCGGAGACGTGAGGCCAGAGGCCAGAGGCGAGGCCGGAGCCCTGAGGCCAGAGGCGAGACCTGAGGCCAGAGGCCAGAGGCCGGAGACCTGAGGCCGGCAACCTGAGGCCTGAGGCGAGCCCAGAGGCCAGAGACCTGAGACCTGAGACCTGAGACCTGTGGCCAGAGACCTGAGACCTGAGATGAAGCTGGAGGCCTGAGACCGGAGACCGGAGGCCTGAGACCCGAGACCGGAGGCCTGAGACCGGAGACCTGAGGCCGGAGACCTGAGGCCAGAGGCCGGAGCCCTGAGGCCAGAGGCCAGAGGCCAGAGGCCGGAGACCTGAGGCCAGAGGCCAGAGGCCAGAGGCTAGAGGCCGGAGACCTGAGGCCAGAGGCGAGACCTGAGGCCAGAGGCCAGAGGCCAGAGACCTGAGGCCGGCAACCTGAGGCCTGAGGCGAGGCCAGAGACCTGAGACCTGAGACCTGAGACCTGAGACCTGTGGCCGGAGACCTGAGACCTGAGACCTGAGATGAAGCTGGAGGCCTGAGACCGGAGACCGGAGACCGGAGACCTGAGGCCGGAGACCTGAGGCCAGAGGCCGGAGCCCTGAGGCCAGAGGCCAGAGACCTGAGGCCAGAGGCCAGAGGCCAGAGGCCGGAGGCCGGAGACCTGAGGCCAGTGGCCAGAGGCCAGAGGGTAGAGGCCGGAGACCTGAGGCCACAGGCCACAGGCCAGAGGCCGGAGGCCGGAGACCTGAGGTCAGAGGCTAGAGGCCGGAGACCTGAGGCCAGAGGCCAGAGGCGAGGCCGGAGCCCTGAGGCCAGAGGCGAGACCTGAGGCCAGAGGCCAGAGGCCAGAGACCTGAGGCCAGCAACCTGAGGCCTGAGGCGAGGCCGGAGGCCGGAGACCTGAGGACAGAGGCCAGAGGCCAGAGGACGGAGACCTGAGGCAAGAGGCCGGAGACCTGAGGCCAGAGGCCAGAGGCTGGAGACCTGAGGTCAGAGGCCGGCGACCTGAGGCTAGAGGCCAGAGGCCAGAGACCTGAGGCCAGAGGCCGGAGACCTGAGGCCGGAGGCCGGAGACCTGAGGCCGGAGGCCGGAGACCTGAGGCCAGAGGCCAGAGGCGAGGCCGGAGCCCTGAGGCCAGAGGCGAGACCTGAGGCCAGAGGCCAGAGGCCGGAGACCTGAGGCCGGAGCCCTGAGGCCAGAGGCGAGACCTGAGGCCAGAGACTGGAGACCTGAGGCCAGAGGCCAGAGACTGGAGACCTGAGGCCAGAGGCCAGAGGCCAGATGCCGGAGACCTGAGGCGAGGCCGGAGACCGGAGGCCAGAGGCCAGAGGTTGGAGACCTGAGGCCAGAGGCTGGAGACCTGTGACCTGAGGCCGGAGACCTGAGGCCGGAGGCCAGAGACCTGTGGCCAGAGACCTGAGGCCAGAGGCCGGAGGCCGGAGACCTGAGGCCAGAGACTGGAGACCTCAGACCAGAGGCTGGAAACCTGAGGCCAGAGACTTGAGGCCGGAGATCTGAGGCGAGGCCGGCGGCCGGAGACCTGAGGCGAGGCTGGAGACCGGAGACTTGAGGCGAAGCTGGAGGCTGGAGGCTGGAGACTTGAGGCGAGGCCGGTGGCTGGAGACTTGCGGCAAGGCCAGAGACCTGAGGCCTGAGGCGAAGCTGGAGGCCGGAGACCTGAGACCTGAGACCTGAGAATTGAGACTTGAGACTTGAGAATTGAGACTTGAGACTTGAGACTTGAGACTTGAGACTTCAGACTTCAGACTTGAGACCTGAGACCTGAGACCTGAGACCTGAGACTTGAGACGTGAGACCTGAGGCCGGAGACCTGAGGCCAGAGGCCGGAGACCTGAGGCCAGAGGCCGGAGACCTGAGGCCAGAGGCCAGAGGCCGGAGATCTGAGGCCAGAGGCCGGAGACCTGAGGCCAGAGGCCGGAGACCTGAGGCCAGAGGCCAGAGGCCAGAGACCGGAGATCTGAGGCCAGAGGCCGGAGACCTGAGGCCAGAGGCCGGAGACCTGAGGCCAGAGGCCAGAGGCTGGAGACCTGAGGCCAGAGGCCAGAGGCTGGAGACCTAAGGCCAGAGGCCAGAGGCCAGAGACCTGAGGCCAGAGGCTGGAAACCTGAGACCAGAGGCTGGAAACCTGAGGCCACAGACTTGAGGCCGGAGGCCAGAGACTTGAGGCCAGAGACCCGAGGCGAGGCCAGAAGCTGGAGGCCTGAGGCGAGGCTCGAGGCCGGAGACCTGAGGCGAGGCCGGAGACCTGAGGCGAGGCCGGAGACCGGAGGCCAGAGACCAGAGGCTGGAGACCTGAGGCCAGAGGCTGGAGACCTGTGACCTGAGGCCGGAGGCCAGAGACCTGAGGCCAGAGGCCAGAGACCTGAGGCCAGAGGCCAGAGGCCGGAGACATGAGGCCAGAGGCCAGAGGCCAGATGCCGGAGATCTGAAGCCAGAGGCCAGAGGCCGGAGACCTGAGGCCGGAGGCCGGAAACCTGAGGCCGGAGACTTGAGGCGAACCTGGAGGCTGGAGGCCGGAGACTTGAGGCGAGGCCTGAGGACGGGGACCTGAGGCGAGGCCCGAGGCCAGAGGCCAGAGGCCGGAGACCTGAGGCCGGAGACCCGAGGCCAGAGACTTGAGGCCGGAGACCTGAGGCGAGGCCGGAGACCTGAGGTGAGGCCGGAGGCCTGAGGCCAGAGGCTGGAGACCTGAGGCCAGCGGCCAGAGGCCAGGGGCCGGAGGCCGGAGACCTGAGGCCGGAGACTTGAGGCGAACGTGGAGGCTGGAGGCCGGAGACTTGAGGCGATGCCTGAGGCCGGGGACCTGAGGCGAGGCCCAAAGCCGGGGCCTGAGGCGAGGCCCGAGGCCAGAGGCCGGAGACCTCAGGTTTCCGGCCTCCGGCCTCAGGTCTCCGGCCTCTGGCCTCTGGCTTCAGATCTCCGGCATCTGGCCTCTGGCCTCTGGCCTCATGTCTCCGACCTCCGGCCTCTGGCCTCAGGTCTCCGGCCTCTGGCCTCATGTCTCTGGCCGCTGGCCTCAGGTCTCTGGCCTCCGGCCTCAGGTCACAGGTCTCCAGCCTCTGGCCTCAGGAGACCTGAGGCGAGTCCGGAGACCTGAGGCGAGGCCGGAGGCTGGAGGCCGGAGACCTGATGCGAGGCCGGAGGGCAGACACCCGAGGCCAGAGGCCAGTGCCCTGATGCGAGGCTGGAGACCTGAGGCGAGGACGGAGATCTGAGGCGAGGCCGGCAGCCGGAGACCTGAGGCGAGGCTGGAGACCGGAGACTTGAGGCGAAGCTGGAGGCTGGAGTCTGGAGACTTGAGGCGAGGCCGGTGGCTGGAGACTTGCAGCAAGGCCGGAGACCTGAGGCCTGAGGCGAAGCTGGAGGGCAGAGACCTGAGACCTGAGACCAGAGACCTGAGAATTGAGACTTGAGACATGAGACTTGAGACTTCAGACTTCAGACTTCAGACTTGAGACCTGAGACTTGAGACCTGAGACCTGAGACCTGAGACCTGAGACGTGAGACCTGAGACCGGAGACCGGAGACCGGAGACCGGAGAGGGGAGACCTGAGGCCAGAGGCCGGAGACCTGAGGCCAGAGGCCAGAGGCCGGAGATCTAAGGCCAGAAGCCGGAGACCTGAGGCCAGAGGCCAGAGGCTGGAGACCTGAGGCCAGAGGCCAGAGGCTGGAGACCTAAGGCCAGAGGCCAGAGGCCAGAGGCTGGAAACCTGAGACCAGAGGCTGGAAACCTGAGGCCAGAGACTTGAGGCCGGAGGCCAGAGACCCGAGGCGAGGCCAGAAGCTGGAGGCCTGAGGCGAGGCTCGAGGCCGGAGACCTGAGGCGAGGCCGGAGACTTGAGGCGAGGCCAGAGGCTGGAGACCTGAGGCCAGAGGCTGGAGACATGTGACCTGAGGCCGGAGACCTGAGGCCGGAGGCCAGAGACCTGAGGCCAGAGACCTGAGGCCAGAGGCCGGAGACCTGAGGCCAGAGGCCGGAGACCTAAGGCCAGAGGCCAGAGGCCAGAGGCCGGAGGCCGGAGACCTGAGGCGAGGCCGGAGACCGGAGGCCAGAGGCCAGAGGCTGGAGACCTGAGGCCAGACTCTGGAGACCTGTGACCTGAGGCCGGAGGCTGGAGACCTGAGGCAAGAGGCCGGAGACCTGAGGCCGGAGACCCAAGGCCAGAAACTTGAGGCCGGAGACCTGAGGCGAGGCCGGAGACCTGAGGCGAGGCCAGAGGCTGGAGACCCGAGGCCAGCGGCCAGAGGCCAGGAGCTGGAGGCCGGAGACCTGAGGCCGGAGGCCAGAGGCCGGAGACCTGAGGCCAGAGGCCGGAGACCTGAGGCCAGAGACCTGAGACGGCCAGAGGCCGGAGACCTGAGGCCAGAGGCCAGAAGCCGGAGGCCTGAGGAGAGGCCGGAGATCTGAGGCGAGGCTGGCGGCCGGAGACCTGAGGCGAGGCTGGAGACCGGAGACTTGAGGCGAAGCTGGAGGCTGGAGGCTGGAGACTTGAGGCGAGGCCGGTGGCTGGAGACTTGCGGCAAGGCCGGAGACCTGAGGCCTGAGGCGAAGCTGGAGGCCGGAGACCTGAGACCTGAGACCTGAGACCTGAGAATTGAGACTTGAGACTTGAGACTTGAGACTTCAGACTTGAGACTTGAAACTTGAGACTTCAGACTTCAGACTTCAGACTTGAGACCTGAGACCTGAGACCTGAGACCTGAGACCTGAGACCTGAGGCTGGAGACCTGAGGCCAGAGGCCGGAGACCTGAGGCCAGAGGCCAGAGGCCGGAGATCTGAGGCGAGGCCTGAGGCCGGGGACCTGAGGCGAGGCCCAAAGCCGGGGCCTGAGGCGAGGCCCGAGGCCAGAGGCCGGAGACCTGAGGCGAGACCTGAGGCCGGAGGCAGGCGGCCTCAGGCCTCGCCTCAGGTCTCCTGCCTCCGGCCTCAGGTTTCCGGCCTCCGGCCTCAGGTCTCCGGCCTCTGGCCTCTGGCTTCAGATCTCCGGCATCTGGCCTCTGGCCTCTGGCCTCATGTCTCCGGCCTCCGGCCTCTGGCCTCAGGTCTCCGGCCTCTGGCCTCATGTCTCTGGCCGCTGGCCTCAGGTCTCTGGCCTCCGGCCTCAGGTCTCCGGCCTCAGGTCACAGGTCTCCAGCCTCTGGCCTCAGGAGACCTGAGGCGAGTCCGGAGACCTGAGGCGAGGCCGGAGACCTGATGCGAGGCCGGAGGGCAGACACCCGAGGCCAGAGGCCAGTGCCCTGATGCGAGGCTGGAGACCTGAGGCGAGGACGGAGATCTGAGGCGAGGCCGGCAGCCGGAGACCTGAGGCGAGGCTGGAGACCGGAGACTTGAGGCGAAGCTGGAGGCTGGAGTCTGGAGACTTGAGGCGAGGCCGGTGGCTGGAGAGTTGCGGCAAGTCCGGAGACCTGAGGCCTGAGGCGAAGCTGGAGGGCGGGGACCTGAGACCTGAGACCTGAGACCTGAGAATTGAGACTTGAGACATGAGACTTGAGACTTGAGACTTCAGACTTCAGACTTCAGACTTCAGACTTCAGACTTCAGACTTCAGACTTCAGACTTCAGACTTCAGACTTGAGACCTGAGACCTGAGACCTGAGACCTGAGACGTGAGACCTGAGACCGGAGACCGGAGACCTGAGGCCAGAGGCCGGAGACCTGAGGCCAGAGGCCGGAGACCTGAGGCCAGAGGCCAGAGGCCGGAGATCTGAGGCCAGAAGCCGGAGACCTGAGGCCAGAGGCCAGAGGCTGGAGACCTGAGGCCAGAGGCCAGAGGCTGGAGACCTAAGGCCAGAGGCCAGAGGCCAGAGGCTGGAAACCTGAGACCAGAGGCTGGAAACCTGAGGCCAGAGACTTGAGGCCGGAGGCCAGAGACCCGAGGCGAGGCCAGAAGCTGGAGGCCTGAGGTGAGGCCGGAGACCTGAGGCGAGGCCAGAGGCTGGAGACCTGAGGCCAGAGGCTGGAGACATGTGACCTGAGGCCGGAGACCTGAGGCCGGAGGCCAGAGACCTGAGGCCAGAGACCTGAGGCCAGAGGCCGGAGACCTGAGGCCGGAGACCTAAGGCCAGAGGCCAGAGGCCGGAGACCTGAGGCGAGGCCGGAGATCGGAGGCCAGAGGCCAGAGGCTGGAGACCTGAGGCCAGACTCTGGAGACCTGTGACCTGAGGCCGGAGACCTGAGGCCGGAGGCCAGTGACCTGAGGCCAGAGGCCAGAGACCAGAGTCCTGATGCCAGAGGCCAGAGGCTGGAGACCTGAGGCCAGAGGCCGGTGACCTAAGGCCAGAGGCCGGAGGCGGAGACCTGAGGCCAGAGGCCAGAGGCCAGATGCCGGAGACCTGAGGCCAGAGGCCGGAGACCTGAGGCCAGAGGCCAGAGGCCAGAGATCTCAAGCCAGAGGCCGGAGACCTGAGGACAGAGGCCGGAGATCTGAGGCCAGAGGCCAGAGGCTGGAGACCTGAGGCCAGAGGCCAGAGGCTGGAGACCTAAGGCCAGAGGCCAGAGGCCAGAGACCAGAGACCTGAGGCCAGAGGCTGGAAACCTGAGACCAGAGGCTGGAAACCTGAGGCCAGAGACTTGAGGCCGGAGGCCAGAGACTTGAGGCCAGAGACCCGAGGCGAGGCCAGAAGCTGGAGGCCTGAGGCGAGGCTCGAGGCCGGAGACCTGAGGCGAGGTCGGAGACCTGAGACCTGTGGCCGGAGACCTGTGGCCGGAGACCTGAGACCTGAGGTGAAGCTGGAGGCCAGAGGCCAGAGGCCAGAGACCGGAGACCGGAGACCAGAGACCGGAGGCCGGAGGCCGGAGACCGGAGGCCGGAGGTGAGGCCGGAGACCTGAGGGTAGATGCCGGAGACCCTAGACCTGAGGCCGGAGGCTAGAGACCTGAGACCTGAGGCCGGAGACCTGAGACCTGAGACCTGAGACCTGAGACCTGAGACCTGAGATGAAGCTGGAGGCCTGAGACCGGAGACCGGAGACCGGAGGCCGGAGGCCTGAGACCTGAGACCGGAGGCCGGAGACCGGAGACCGGAGACCAGAGGCCAGAGGCCGGAGACCTGAGGCCAGAGGCCGGAGGCGAGGCCAGAGCCCTGAGGCCAGAGGCGAGACCTGAGGCCAGAGGTCAGAGGCTGGAGACCTGAGGCCGGCAACCTGAGGCCTGAGGCGAGGCCAGAGGCCAGAGACCTGAGACCTGAGACCTGAGACCTGAGGCCAGAGGCCGGAGACCTGAGGCCAGAGGCCAGAGGCCGGAGATCTGAGGCCAGAGGCCGGAGACCTGAGGCCAGAGGCCGGAGACCTGAGGCCAGAGGCCAGAGGCTGGAGACCTGAGGCCAGAGGCCGGAGGCTGGAGACCTAAGGCCAGAGGTCAGAGGCCAGAGACCTGAGGCCAGAGGCTGGAAACCTGAGACCAGAGGCTGGAAACCTGTGGCCGGAGACCTGAGACCTGAGGTGAAGCTGGAGGCCAGAGGCCAGAGGTCAGAGGCCAGAGACCGGAGGCCGGAGACCGGAGACCGGAGGCCGGAGGTGAGGCCGGAGACCTGAGGGTAGAGGCCGGAGACCGGAGACCTGAGGCCGGAGGCTAGAGACCTGAGACCTGAGGCCGGAGACCTGAGACCTGAGACCTGAGATGAAGCTGGAGACCTGAGACCGGAGGCCGGAGGCTAGAGACCTGAGACCTGAGGCCGGAGACCTGAGACCTGAGACCTGAGACCTGAGACCTGAGACCTGAGACCTGAGACGTGAGATGAAGCTGGAGGCCTGAGACCGGAGACCGGAGACCGGAGACCGGAGACCGGAGACCGGAGGCTGGAGACCTGAGACCGGAGGCCGGAGACCGGAGACCGGGGACTGGACACCTGAGGCCAGAGGCCAGAGGCCAGAGGCCAGAGGCCGGAGACCTGAGGCCGGCAACCTGAGGCCTGAGGTGAGGCCAGAGGCCAGAGACCTGAGACCTGAGACCTGAGACCTGAGACCTGTGGCCGGAGACCTGAGACCTGAGATGAAGCTGGAGGCCTGAGACCGGAGACCGGAGACCGGAGACCGGAGGCCGGAGGCCTGAGACCTGCGACCGGAGGCCGGAGACCGGAGACCTGAGGCCGGAGACCTGAGGCCAGAGGCCAGAGCCCTGAGGCCAGAGGCCAGAGGCCGGAGACCTGAGGCCAGAGGCCAGAGACAAGAGGCCAGAGGCCGGAGACCTGAGGCCAGAGGCCAGAGGCCAGAGGCCAGAGGCCGGAGACCTGAGGCCAGAGGCCAGAGGCGAGGCTGGAGCCCTGAGGCCAGAGGCGAGGCCGGAGCCCTGAGGCCAGAGGCGAGACCTGAGGCCAGAGGCCAGAGGCCGGAGCCCTGAGGCCAGAGGCGAGACCGGAGCCCTGAGGCCAGAGGCGAGACCTGAGGCCAGAGGCCAGAGGCCGGAGACCTGAGGCCAGAGGCTAGAGGCCAGAGGCCGGCGACCTGACGCCTGAGGTGAAGCTGGAGGCCAGAGGCCAGAGGCCGGAGACCTGAGGCCGGCGACATGAGGACGGCGACCTGAGGCCTGAGGCGAGGCCAGAGGCCAGAGACCTGAGACCTGAGACCTGAGGCCAGAGACAAGAGGCCAGAGGCCGGAGACCTGAGGCCAGAGGCCAGAGGCTGGAGATCTGAGGCCAGAGGCGAGACCGGAGCCCTGAGGCCAGAGGCCGGAGACCTGAGGCCTGAGGCGAGGCCAGAGGCCAGAGACCTGAGACCTGTGGCCGGAGACCTGAGACCTGAGGTGAAGCTGGAGGCCAGAGGCCAGAGGCCAGAGACCGGAGACCGGAGTCCGGGGAACGGAGGCCGGAGGCCGGAGACCGGAGGCCGGAGGTGAGGCCGGAGACCTGAGGGTAGAGGCCGGAGACCGGAGACCTGAGGCCGGAGGCTAGAGACCTGAGACCTGAGGCTGGAGACCTGAGACCTGAGACCTGAGACCTGAGATGAAGCTGGAGGCTTGAGACCGGAGACCGGAGACCGGAGGCCGGAGACCGGAGGCCGGAGGCCTGAGACCTGAGACCGGAGGCCAGAGGCTGGAGACCTAAGGCCAGAGGCCAGAGGCCAGAGACCAGAGACCTGAGGCCAGAGGCTGGAAACCTGAGACCAGAGGCTGGAAACCTGAGGCCAGAGACTTGAGGCCGGAGGCCAGAGACTTGAGGCCAGAGACCCGAGGCGAGGCCAGAAGCTGGAGGCCTGAGGCCGGAGGCCTGAGGCGAGGCTCGAGGCCGGAGACCTGAAGCGAGGCCGGAGACCTGAGACCTGTGGCCGGAGACCTGTGGCCGGAGACCTGAGACCTGAGGTGAAGCTGGAGGCCAGAGGCCAGAGGCCGGAGACCTGAGGCCAGAGGCCGGAGACCTGAGACCTGAGACCTGAGACCTGAGACCTGAGACCTGAGACCTGAGACCTGAGGCCGGAGACCTGAGACATGAGATGAAGCTGGAGGCCTGAGACCGGAGACCGGAGACCGGAGGCCGGAGGCCTGAGACCTGAGAGTGGAAGCCGGAGATCGGAGACCTGAGGCCAGAGACCTGAGGCCAGAGGCCGGAGCCCTGAGGCCAGAGGCCAGAGGCCAGAGGCCGGAAACCTGAGGCCGGCGACCTGAGGCCTGAGGCGAGGCCAGAGGCCAGAGACCTGAGACCTGAGACCTGAGACCGGAGGCCGGCAACCTGAGGCCTGAGACGAGGCCAGAAGCCAGAGACCTGAGACCTGAGACCTGTGGCCGGAGACCTGAGACCTGAGGTGAAGCTGGAGGCCAGAGGCCAGAGGCCAGAGACCGGAGACCGGAGTCCGGGGACCGGAGGCCGGAGTCCGGGGACCGGAGGCCGGAGGCCGGAGACCGGAGGCCGGAGGTGAGGCCGGAGACCTGAGGGTAGAGGCCGGAGACGTGAGGGCAGAGGCCAGAGGCGAGGCCGGAGCCCTGAGGCCAGAGGCGAGACCTGAGGCCAGAGGCCAGAGGCCGGAGACCTGAGGCCGGCAACCTGAGGCCTGAGGCGAGCCCAGAGGCCAGAGACCTGAGACCTGAGACCTGAGACCTGTGGCCGGAGACCTGAGACCTGAGATGAAGCTGGAGGCCTGAGACCGGAGACCGGAGGCCTGAGACCGGAGACCGGAGGCCTGAGACCGGAGACCTGAGGCCGGAGACCTGAGGCCAGAGGCCGGAGCCCTGAGGCCAGAGGCCAGAGGCCAGAGGCCGGAGACCTGAGGCCAGAGGCCAGAGGCCAGAGGCTAGAGGCCGGAGACCTGAGGCCAGAGGCCAGAGGCGAGTCCGGAGCCCTGAGGCCAGAGGCGAGACCTGAGGCCAGAGGCCAGAGGCCAGAGACCTGAGGCTGGCAACCTGAGGCCTGAGGCGAGGCCAGAGACCTGAGACCTGAGACCTGTGGCCGGAGACCTGAGACCTGAGACCTGAGATGAAGCTGGAGGCCTGAGACCGGAGACCGGAGACCGGAGACCTGAGGCCGGAGACCTGAGGCCAGAGGCCGGAGCCCTGAGGCCAGAGGCCAGAGACCTGAGGCCAGAGGCCAGAGGCCAGAGGCCGGAGGCCGGAGACCTGAGGCCAGAGGCTAGATGCCGGAGACCTGAGGCCAGAGGCCAGATGCCAGAGGCCGGAGGCTGGAGACCTGAGGCCAGAGGCTAGAGGCCGGAGACCTGAGGCCAGAGGCCAGAGGCGAGGCCGGAGCCCTGAGGCCAGAGGCCAGACCTGAGGCCAGAGGCCAGAGGCCGGAGACCTGAGGCCGGAGACCTGAGGCGAGGCCGGGGACCTGAGACCGGCGGCCGGACACCTCAGGCAAGTCCGGAGGCCTGAGCTGAGGTCTGAGGCGAGGCCGGAGGCCTGAGGCAAGGCCGGAGTCCTGAGACCTCAGGTGAGTCCGGAGAACTGAGGCAAGGCCGGAGACCTGAGACCTCAGGTGAGTCCGGAGAACTGAGGCAAGGCCGGAGACTTGAGACCTGAGGCGCAGCTCGAGGCCAGAGGCCAGAGGCCGGAGACCTGAGGCCAGAGGCCGGAGACCTGAGACCTGAGACCTGAGACCTGAGACCTGAGACCTGAGACCTGTGGCCGGAGACCTGAGACCTGAGATGAAGCTGGAGGCCTGAGACCGGAGACCGGAGACCGGAGGCCGGAGGCCTGAGACCTGAGACCGGAGGCCGGAGACCGGAGACCTGAGGCCGGAGACCTGAGGCCAGAGGCCGGAGCCCTGAGGCCAGAGGCCAGAGGCCAGAGGCCAGAGACCTGAGGCCAGAGGCCAGAGGCCAGAGGCCGGATGCCGGAGACCTGAGGCCAGTGGCCAGAGGCCAGAGGGTAGAGGCCGGAGACCTGAGGCCAGAGGCCAGAGGACGGAGACCTGAGGCAAGAGGCCGGAGACCTGAGGCCAGAGGCCAGAGGCTGGAGACCTGAGGTCAGAGGCCGGCGACCTGAGGCTAGAGGCCAGAGGCCAGAGACCTGAGGCCAGAGGCCGGAGACCTGAGGCCGGAGGCCGGAGACCTGAGGCCGGAGGCCGGAGACCTGAGGTCAGAGGCCAGTGGCCGGAGACCTCAGGCCGGAGCCCTGTGGCCAGAGGCGAGACCTGAGGCCAGAGACTGGAGACCTGAGGCCAGAGGCCAGAGACTGGAGACCTGAGGCCAGAGGCCAGAGGCCAAATGCCAGAGATCTGAAGCCAGAGGCCAGAGGCCGGAGACCTGAGGCGAGGCCGGAGACCGGAGGCCAGAGGCCAGAGGCTGGAGACCTGAGGCCAGAGGCTGGAGACCTGTGACCTGAGGCCGGAGACCTGAGGCCGGAGGCCAGAGACCTGTGGCCAGAGACCTGAGGCCAGAGGCCGGAGGCCGGAGACCTGAGGCCAGAGACTGGAGACCTGAGACCAGAGGCTGGAAACCTGAGGCCAGAGACTTGAGGCCGGAGATCTGAGGCGAGGCCGGCGGCCGGAGACCTGAGGCGAGGCTGGAGACCGGAGACTTGAGGCGAAGCTGGAGGCTGGAGGCTGGAGACTTGAGGCGAGGCCGGTGGCTGGAGACTTGCGGCAAGGCCGGAGACCTGAGGCCTGAGGCGAAGCTGGAGGCCGGAGACCTGAGACCTGAGACCTGAGAATTGAGACTTGAGACTTGAGAATTGAGACTTGAGACTTGAGACTTGAGACTTGAGACTTCAGACTTCAGACTTGAGACCTGAGACCTGAGACCTGAGACCTGAGACTTGAGACGTGAGACCTGAGGCCGGAGACCTGAGGCCAGAGGCCGGAGACCTGAGGCCAGAGGCCGGAGACCTGAGGCCAGAGGCCAGAGGCCGGAGATCTGAGGCCAGAGGCCGGAGACCTGAGGCCAGAGGCCGGAGACCTGAGGCCAGAGGCCAGAGGCTGGAGACCTGAGGCCAGAGGCCAGAGGCTGGAGACCTAAGGCCAGAGGCCAGAGGCCAGAGACCAGAGACCTGAGGCCAGAGGCTGGAAACCTGAGACCAGAGGCTGGAAACCTGAGGCCAGAGACTTGAGGCCGGAGGCCAGAGACCCGAGGCGAGGCCAGAAGCTGGAGGCCTGAGGCCGGAGGCCTGAGGCGAGGCCGGAGACCTGAGACCTGTGGCCGGAGACCTGTGGCCGGAGACCTGAGACCTGAGGTGAAGCTGGAGGCCAGAGGTCAGAGACCGGAGACCGGAGTCCGGGGACCGGAGGCCGGAGGCCGGAGGCCGGAGACCGGAGGCCGGAGACCTGAGGGTAGAGGCCGGAGACCGGAGACCTGAGGCCGGAGGCTAGAGACCTGAGACCTGAGGCCGGAGACCTGAGACCTGAGACCTGAGACCTGAGATGAAGCTGGAGGCTTGAGACCGGAGACCGGAGACCGGAGGCCGGAGACCGGAGGCCGGAGGCCTGAGACCTGAGACCGGAGGCCGGAGACCGGAGACCGGAGACCGGAGACCGGAGACCGGAGACCAGAGGCCAGAGACCGGAGGCCGGAGACCGGAGGCCGGAGGCCTGAGACCTGAGATGAAGCTGGAGGCCTGAGACCGGAGACCGGAGGCCTGAGACCGGAGACCGGAGGCCTGAGACCGGAGACCTGAGGCCGGAGACCTGAGGCCAGAGGCCGGAGCCCTGAGGCCAGAGGCCAGAGGCCAGAGGCCGGAGACCTGAGGCCAGAGGCCAGAGGCCAGAGGCTAGAGGCCGGAGACCTGAGGCCAGAGGCCAGAGGCGAGTCCGGAGCCCTGAGGCCAGAGGCGAGACCTGAGGCCAGAGGCCAGAGGCCAGAGACCTGAGGCTGGCAACCTGAGGCCTGAGGCGAGGCCAGAGACCTGAGACCTGAGACCTGTGGCCGGAGACCTGAGACCTGAGACCTGAGATGAAGCTGGAGGCCTGAGACCGGAGACCGGAGACCGGAGACCTGAGGCCGGAGACCTGAGGCCAGAGGCCGGAGCCCTGAGGCCAGAGGCCAGAGACCTGAGGCCAGAGGCCAGAGGCCAGAGGCCGGAGGCCGGAGACCTGAGGCCAGAGGCTAGATGCCGGAGACCTGAGGCCAGAGGCCAGACGCCAGAGGCCGGAGGCTGGAGACCTGAGGCCAGAGGCTAGAGGCCGGAGACCTGAGGCCAGAGGCCAGAGGCGAGGCCGGAGCCCTGAGGCCAGAGGCGAGACCTGAGGCCAGAGGCCAGAGGCCGGAGACCTGAGGCCGGAGACCTGAGGCGAGGCCGGGGACCTGAGACCGGCGGCCGGACACCTCAGGCAAGTCCGGAGGCCTGAGCTGAGGTCTGAGGCGAGGCCGGAGGCCTGAGGCAAGGCCGGAGTCCTGAGACCTCAGGTGAGTCCGGAGAACTGAGGCAAGGCCGGAGACCTGAGACCTCAGGTGAGTCCGGAGAACTGAGGCAAGGCCGGAGACTTGAGACCTGAGGCGCAGCTCGAGGCCAGAGGCCAGAGGCCGGAGACCTGAGGCCAGAGGCCGGAGACCTGAGACCTGAGACCTGAGACCTGAGACCTGTGGCCGGAGACCTGAGACCTGAGATGAAGCTGGAGGCCTGAGACCGGAGACCGGAGACCGGAGGCCGGAGGCCTGAGACCTGAGACCGGAGGCCGGAGACCGGAGACCTGAGGCCGGAGACCTGAGGCCAGAGGCCGGAGCCCTGAGGCCAGAGGCCAGAGGCCAGAGGCCAGAGACCTGAGGCCAGAGGCCAGAGGCCAGAGGCCGGATGCCGGAGACCTGAGGCCAGTGGCCAGAGGCCAGAGGGTAGAGGCCGGAGACCTGAGGCCAGAGGCCAGAGGCCAGAGGACGGAGACCTGAGGCAAGAGGCCGGAGACCTGAGGCCAGAGGCCAGAGGCTGGAGACCTGAGGTCAGAGGCCGGCGACCTGAGGCTAGAGGCCAGAGGCCAGAGACCTGAGGCCAGAGGCCGGAGACCTGAGGCCGGAGGCCGGAGACCTGAGGCCGGAGGCCGGAGACCTGAGGTCAGAGGCCAGTGGCGAGGCCGGAGCCCTGAGGCCAGAGGCGAGACCTGAGGCCAGAGGCCAGAGGCCGGAGACCTCAGGCCGGAGCCCTGTGGCCAGAGGCGAGACCTGAGGCCAGAGACTGGAGACCTGAGGCCAGAGGCCAGAGACTGGAGACCTGAGGCCAGAGGCCAGAGGCCAGATGCCAGAGATCTGAAGCCAGAGGCCAGAGGCCGGAGACCTGAGGCGAGGCCGGAGACCGGAGGCCAGAGGCCAGAGGCTGGAGACCTGAGGCCAGACGCTGGAGACCTGTGACCTGAGGCCGGAGACCTGAGGCCGGAGGCCAGAGACCTGTGGCCAGAGACCTGAGGCCAGAGGCCGGAGGCCGGAGACCTGAGGCCAGAGACTGGAGACCTGAGACCAGAGGCTGGAAACCTGAGGCCAGAGACTTGAGGCCGGAGATCTGAGGCGAGGCCGGCGGCCGGAGACCTGAGGCGAGGCTGGAGACCGGAGACTTGAGGCGAAGCTGGAGGCTGGAGGCTGGAGACTTGAGGCGAGGCCGGTGGCTGGAGACTTGCGGCAAGGCCGGAGACCTGAGGCCTGAGGCGAAGCTGGAGGCCGGAGACCTGAGACCTGAGACCTGAGAATTGAGACTTGAGACTTGAGAATTGAGACTTGAGACTTGAGACTTGAGACTTGAGACTTGAGACTTCAGACTTGAGACCTGAGACCTGAGACCTGAGACCTGAGACTTGAGACGTGAGACCTGAGGCCGGAGACCTGAGGCCAGAGGCCGGAGACCTGAGGCCAGAGGCCGGAGACCTGAGGCCAGAGGCCAGAGGCCGGAGATCTGAGGCCAGAGGCCGGAGACCTGAGGCCAGAGGCCGGAGACCTGAGGCCAGAGGCCAGAGGCTGGAGACCTGAGGCCAGAGGCCAGAGGCTGGAGACCTAAGGCCAGAGGCCAGAGGCCAGAGACCAGAGACCTGAGGCCAGAGGCTGGAAACCTGAGGCCAGAGACTTGAGGCCGGAGGCCAGAGACCCGAGGCGAGGCCAGAAGCTGGAGGCCTGAGGCCGGAGACCTGAGACCTGTGGCCGGAGACCTGTGGCCGGAGACCTGAGACCTGAGGTGAAGCTGGAGGCCAGAGGTCAGAGACCGGAGACCGGAGTCCGGGGACCGGAGGCCGGAGGCCGGAGGCCGGAGACCGGAGGCCGGAGACCTGAGGGTAGAGGCCGGAGACCGGAGACCTGAGGCCGGAGGCTAGAGACCTGAGACCTGAGGCCGGAGACCTGAGACCTGAGACCTGAGACCTGAGATGAAGCTGGAGGCTTGAGACCGGAGACCGGAGACCGGAGGCCGGAGACCGGAGGCCGGAGGCCTGAGACCTGAGACCGGAGGCCGGAGACCGGAGACCGGAGACCGGAGACCGGAGACCGGAGACCAGAGGCCAGAGACCGGAGGCCGGAGACCGGAGGCCGGAGGCCTGAGACCTGAGACCGGAGGCCGGAGACCGGAGACCGGAGACTGGAGACCGGAGACCGGAGACCAGAGGCCAGAGGCCGGAGACCTGAGGCCAGAGGCCAGAGGCCGGAGACGTGAGGCCAGAGGCCAGAGGCGAGGCCGGAGCCCTGAGGCCAGAGGCGAGACCTGAGGCCAGAGGCCAGAGGCCGGAGACCTGAGGCCGGCAACCTGAGGCCTGAGGCGAGCCCAGAGGCCAGAGACCTGAGACCTGAGACCTGAGACCTGTGGCCAGAGACCTGAGACCTGAGATGAAGCTGGAGGCCTGAGACCGGAGACCGGAGGCCTGAGACCCGAGACCGGAGGCCTGAGACCGGAGACCTGAGGCCGGAGACCTGAGGCCAGAGGCCGGAGCCCTGAGGCCAGAGGCCAGAGGCCAGAGGCCGGAGACCTGAGGCCAGAGGCCAGAGGCCAGAGGCTAGAGGCCGGAGACCTGAGGCCAGAGGCGAGACCTGAGGCCAGAGGCCAGAGGCCAGAGACCTGAGGCCGGCAACCTGAGGCCTGAGGCGAGGCCAGAGACCTGAGACCTGAGACCTGAGACCTGAGACCTGTGGCCGGAGACCTGAGACCTGAGACCTGAGATGAAGCTGGAGGCCTGAGACCGGAGACCGGAGACCGGAGACCTGAGGCCGGAGACCTGAGGCCAGAGGCCGGAGCCCTGAGGCCAGAGGCCAGAGACCTGAGGCCAGAGGCCAGAGGCCAGAGGCCGGAGGCCGGAGACCTGAGGCCAGTGGCCAGAGGCCAGAGGGTAGAGGCCGGAGACCTGAGGCCACAGGCCACAGGCCAGAGGCCGGAGGCCGGAGACCTGAGGTCAGAGGCTAGAGGCCGGAGACCTGAGGCCAGAGGCCAGAGGCGAGGCCGGAGCCCTGAGGCCAGAGGCGAGACCTGAGGCCAGAGGCCAGAGGCCAGAGACCTGAGGCCAGCAACCTGAGGCCTGAGGCGAGGCCGGAGGCCGGAGACCTGAGGACAGAGGCCAGAGGCCAGAGGACGGAGACCTGAGGCAAGAGGCCGGAGACCTGAGGCCAGAGGCCAGAGGCTGGAGACCTGAGGTCAGAGGCCGGCGACCTGAGGCTAGAGGCCAGAGGCCAGAGACCTGAGGCCAGAGGCCGGAGACCTGAGGCCGGAGGCCGGAGACCTGAGGCCGGAGGCCGGAGACCTGAGGCCAGAGGCCAGAGGCGAGGCCGGAGCCCTGAGGCCAGAGGCGAGACCTGAGGCCAGAGGCCAGAGGCCGGAGACCTGAGGCCGGAGCCCTGAGGCCAGAGGCGAGACCTGAGGCCAGAGACTGGAGACCTGAGGCCAGAGGCCAGAGACTGGAGACCTGAGGCCAGAGGCCAGAGGCCAGATGCCGGAGACCTGAGGCGAGGCCGGAGACCGGAGGCCAGAGGCCAGAGGTTGGAGACCTGAGGCCAGAGGCTGGAGACCTGTGACCTGAGGCCGGAGACCTGAGGCCGGAGGCCAGAGACCTGTGGCCAGAGACCTGAGGCCAGAGGCCGGAGGCCGGAGACCTGAGGCCAGAGACTGGAGACCTCAGACCAGAGGCTGGAAACCTGAGGCCAGAGACTTGAGGCCGGAGATCTGAGGCGAGGCCGGCGGCCGGAGACCTGAGGCGAGGCTGGAGACCGGAGACTTGAGGCGAAGCTGGAGGCTGGAGGCTGGAGACTTGAGGCGAGGCCGGTGGCTGGAGACTTGCGGCAAGGCCAGAGACCTGAGGCCTGAGGCGAAGCTGGAGGCCGGAGACCTGAGACCTGAGACCTGAGAATTGAGACTTGAGACTTGAGAATTGAGACTTGAGACTTGAGACTTGAGACTTGAGACTTCAGACTTCAGACTTGAGACCTGAGACCTGAGACCTGAGACCTGAGACTTGAGACGTGAGACCTGAGGCCGGAGACCTGAGGCCAGAGGCCGGAGACCTGAGGCCAGAGGCCGGAGACCTGAGGCCAGAGGCCAGAGGCCGGAGATCTGAGGCCAGAGGCCGGAGACCTGAGGCCAGAGGCCGGAGACCTGAGGCCAGAGGCCAGAGGCTGGAGACCTGAGGCCAGAGGCCAGAGGCTGGAGACCTAAGGCCAGAGGCCAGAGGCCAGAGACCAGAGACCTGAGGCCAGAGGCTGGAAACCTGAGACCAGAGGCTGGAAACCTGAGGCCAGAGACTTGAGGCCGGAGGCCAGAGACTTGAGGCCAGAGACCCGAGGCGAGGCCAGAAGCTGGAGGCCTGAGGCCGGAGGCCTGAGGCGAGGCTCGAGGCCGGAGACCTGAAGCGAGGCCGGAGACCTGAGACCTGTGGCCGGAGACCTGTGGCCGGAGACCTGAGACCTGAGGTGAAGCTGGAGGCCAGAGGCCAGAGGCCGGAGACCTGAGGCCAGAGGCCGGAGACCTGAGACCTGAGACCTGAGACCTGAGACCTGAGACCTGAGGCCGGAGACCTGAGACATGAGATGAAGCTGGAGGCCTGAGACCGGAGACCGGAGACCGGAGGCCGGACGCCTGAGACCTGAGAGTGGAAGCCGGAGATCGGAGACCTGAGGCCAGAGACCTGAGGCCAGAGGCCGGAGCCCTGAGGCCAGAGGCCAGAGGCCAGAGGCCGGAAACCTGAGGCCGGCGACCTGAGGACGGCGACCTGAGGCCTGAGGCGAGGCCAGAGGCCAGAGACCTGAGACCTGAGACCTGAGACCGGAGGCCGGCAACCTGAGGCCTGAGACGAGGCCAGAAGCCAGAGACCTGAGACCTGAGACCTGTGGCCGGAGACCTGTGGCCGGAGACCTGAGACCTGAGGTGAAGCTGGAGGCCAGAGGCCAGAGGCCAGAGACCGGAGACCGGAGTCCGGGGACCGGAGGCCGGAGGCCGGAGACCGGAGGCCGGAGGTGAGGCCGGAGACCTGAGGGTAGAGGCCGGAGACGTGAGGCCAGAGGCCAGAGGCGAGGCCGGAGCCCTGAGGCCAGAGGCGAGACCTGAGGCCAGAGGCCAGAGGCCGGAGACCTGAGGCCGGCAACCTGAGGCCTGAGGCGAGCCCAGAGGCCAGAGACCTGAGACCTGAGACCTGAGACCTGTGGCCGGAGACCTGAGACCTGAGATGAAGCTGGAGGCCTGAGACCGGAGACCGGAGGCCTGAGACCCGAGACCGGAGGCCTGAGACCGGAGACCTGAGGCCGGAGACCTGAGGCCAGAGGCCGGAGCCCTGAGGCCAGAGGCCAGAGGCCAGAGGCCGGAGACCTGAGGCCAGAGGCCAGAGGCCAGAGGCCAGAGGCTAGAGGCTGGAGACCTGAGGCCAGAGGCCAGAGGCGAGTCCGGAGCCCTGAGGCCAGAGGCGAGACCTGAGGCCAGAGGCCAGAGGCCAGAGACCTGAGGCTGGCAACCTGAGGCCTGAGGCGAGGCCAGAGACCTGAGACCTGAGACCTGTGGCCGGAGACCTGAGACCTGAGACCTGAGATGAAGCTGGAGGCCTGAGACCGGAGACCGGAGACCGGAGACCTGAGGCCGGAGACCTGAGGCCAGAGGCCGGAGCCCTGAGGCCAGAGGCCAGAGACCTGAGGCCAGAGGCCAGAGGCCAGAGGCCGGAGGCCGGAGACCTGAGGCCAGAGGCTAGATGCCGGAGACCTGAGGCCAGAGGCCAGACGCCAGAGGCCGGAGGCTGGAGACCTGAGGCCAGAGGCTAGAGGCCGGAGACCTGAGGCCAGAGGCCAGAGGCGAGGCCGGAGCCCTGAGGCCAGAGGCGAGACCTGAGGCCAGAGGCCAGAGGCCGGAGACCTGAGGCCGGAGACCTGAGGCGAGGCCGGGGACCTGAGACCGGCGGCCGGACACCTCAGGCAAGTCCGGAGGCCTGAGCTGAGGTCTGAGGCGAGGCCGGAGGCCTGAGGCAAGGCCGGAGTCCTGAGACCTCAGGTGAGTCCGGAGAACTGAGGCAAGGCCGGAGACCTGAGACCTCAGGTGAGTCCGGAGAACTGAGGCAAGGCCGGAGACTTGAGACCTGAGGCGCAGCTCGAGGCCAGAGGCCAGAGGCCGGAGACCTGAGGCCAGAGGCCGGAGACCTGAGACCTGAGACCTGAGACCTGAGACCTGAGACCTGAGACCTGAGACCTGTGGCCGGAGACCTGAGACCTGAGATGAAGCTGGAGGCCTGAGACCGGAGACCGGAGACCGGAGGCCGGAGGCCTGAGACCTGAGACCGGAGGCCGGAGACCGGAGACCTGAGGCCGGAGACCTGAGGCCAGAGGCCGGAGCCCTGAGGCCAGAGGCCAGAGGCCAGAGGCCAGAGACCTGAGGCCAGAGGCCAGAGGCCAGAGGCCGGATGCCGGAGACCTGAGGCCAGTGGCCAGAGGCCAGAGGGTAGAGGCCGGAGACCTGAGGCCAGAGGCCAGAGGACGGAGACCTGAGGCAAGAGGCCGGAGACCTGAGGCCAGAGGCCAGAGGCTGGAGACCTGAGGTCAGAGGCCGGCGACCTGAGGCTAGAGGCCAGAGGCCAGAGACCTGAGGCCAGAGGCCGGAGACCTGAGGCCGGAGGCCGGAGACCTGAGGCCGGAGGCCGGAGACCTGAGGTCAGAGGCCAGTGGCGAGGCCGGAGCCCTGAGGCCAGAGGCGAGACCTGAGGCCAGAGGCCAGAGGCCGGAGACCTCAGGCCGGAGCCCTGTGGCCAGAGGCGAGACCTGAGGCCAGAGACTGGAGACCTGAGGCCAGAGGCCAGAGACTGGAGACCTGAGGCCAGAGGCCAGAGGCCAGATGCCAGAGATCTGAAGCCAGAGGCCAGAGGCCGGAGACCTGAGGCGAGGCCGGAGACCGGAGGCCAGAGGCCAGAGGCTGGAGACCTGAGGCCAGAGGCTGGAGACCTGTGACCTGAGGCCGGAGACCTGAGGCCGGAGGCCAGAGACCTGTGGCCAGAGACCTGAGGCCAGAGGCCGGAGGCCGGAGACCTGAGGCCAGAGACTGGAGACCTGAGACCAGAGGCTGGAAACCTGAGGCCAGAGACTTGAGGCCGGAGATCTGAGGCGAGGCCGGCGGCCGGAGACCTGAGGCGAGGCTGGAGACCGGAGACTTGAGGCGAAGCTGGAGGCTGGAGGCTGGAGACTTGAGGCGAGGCCGGTGGCTGGAGACTTGCGGCAAGGCCGGAGACCTGAGGCCTGAGGCGAAGCTGGAGGCCGGAGACCTGAGACCTGAGACCTGAGAATTGAGACTTGAGACTTGAGAATTGAGACTTGAGACTTGAGACTTGAGACTTGAGACTTCAGACTTCAGACTTGAGACCTGAGACCTGAGACCTGAGACCTGAGACTTGAGACGTGAGACCTGAGGCCGGAGACCTGAGGCCAGAGGCCGGAGACCTGAGGCCAGAGGCCGGAGACCTGAGGCCAGAGGCCAGAGGCCGGAGATCTGAGGCCAGAGGCCGGAGACCTGAGGCCAGAGGCCGGAGACCTGAGGCCAGAGGCCAGAGGCTGGAGACCTGAGGCCAGAGGCCAGAGGCCAGAGGCTGGAGACCTAAGGCCAGAGGCCAGAGGCCAGAGACCAGAGACCTGAGGCCAGAGGCTGGAAACCTGAGACCAGAGGCTGGAAACCTGAGGCCAGAGACTTGAGGCCGGAGGCCAGAGACCCGAGGCGAGGCCAGAAGCTGGAGGCCTGAGGCCGGAGGCCTGAGGCGAGGCCGGAGACCTGAGACCTGTGGCCGGAGACCTGTGGCCGGAGACCTGAGACCTGAGGTGAAGCTGGAGGCCAGAGGTCAGAGACCGGAGACCGGAGTCCGGGGACCGGAGGCCGGAGGCCGGAGGCCGGAGACCGGAGGCCGGAGACCTGAGGGTAGAGGCCGGAGACCGGAGACCTGAGGCCGGAGGCTGGAGACCTGAGACCTGAGGCCGGAGACCTGAGACCTGAGACCTGAGACCTGAGATGAAGCTGGAGGCTTGAGACCGGAGACCGGAGACCGGAGGCCGGAGACCGGAGGCCGGAGGCCTGAGACCTGAGACCGGAGGCCGGAGACCGGAGACCGGAGACCGGAGACCAGAGGCCAGAGACCGGAGGCCGGAGACCGGAGGCCGGAGGCCTGAGACCTGAGACCGGAGGCCGGAGACCGGAGACCGGAGACTGGAGACCGGAGACCGGAGACCAGAGGCCAGAGGCCGGAGACCTGAGGCCAGAGGCCAGAGGCCGGAGACGTGAGGCCAGAGGCCAGAGGCGAGGCCGGAGCCCTGAGGCCAGAGGCGAGACCTGAGGCCAGAGGCCAGAGGCCGGAGACCTGAGGCCGGCAACCTGAGGCCTGAGGCGAGCCCAGAGGCCAGAGACCTGAGACCTGAGACCTGAGACCTGTGGCCAGAGACCTGAGACCTGAGATGAAGCTGGAGGCCTGAGACCGGAGACCGGAGGCCTGAGACCCGAGACCGGAGGCCTGAGACCGGAGACCTGAGGCCGGAGACCTGAGGCCAGAGGCCGGAGCCCTGAGGCCAGAGGCCAGAGGCCAGAGGCCAGAGGCTAGAGGCCGGAGACCTGAGGCCAGAGGCGAGACCTGAGGCCAGAGGCCAGAGGCCAGAGACCTGAGGCCGGCAACCTGAGGCCTGAGGCGAGGCCAGAGACCTGAGACCTGAGACCTGAGACCTGAGACCTGTGGCCGGAGACCTGAGACCTGAGACCTGAGATGAAGCTGGAGGCCTGAGACCGGAGACCGGAGACCGGAGACCTGAGGCCGGAGACCTGAGGCCAGAGGCCGGAGCCCTGAGGCCAGAGGCCAGAGGCCAGAGGCCAGAGACCTGAGGCCAGAGGCCAGAGGCCAGAGGCCGGAGGCCGGAGACCTGAGGCCAGTGGCCAGAGGCCAGAGGGTAGAGGCCGGAGACCTGAGGCCAGAGGCCAGAGGCCAGAGGCCGGAGGCCGGAGACCTGAGGTCAGAGGCTAGAGGCCGGAGACCTGAGGCCAGAGGCCAGAGGCGAGGCCGGAGCCCTGAGGCCAGAGGCGAGACCTGAGGCCAGAGGCCAGAGGCCAGAGACCTGAGGCCAGCAACCTGAGGCCTGAGGCGAGGCCGGAGGCCGGAGACCTGAGGACAGAGGCCAGAGGCCAGAGGACGGAGACCTGAGGCAAGAGGCCGGAGACCTGAGGCCAGAGGCCAGAGGCTGGAGACCTGAGGTCAGAGGCCGGCGACCTGAGGCTAGAGGCCAGAGGCCAGAGACCTGAGGCCAGAGGCCGGAGACCTGAGGCCGGAGGCCGGAGACCTGAGGCCGGAGGCCGGAGACCTGAGGCCAGAGGCCAGAGGCGAGGCCGGAGCCCTGAGGCCAGAGGCGAGACCTGAGGCCAGAGGCCAGAGGCCGGAGACCTGAGGCCGGAGCCCTGAGGCCAGAGGCGAGACCTGAGGCCAGAGACTGGAGACCTGAGGCCAGAGGCCAGAGACTGGAGACCTGAGGCCAGAGGCCAGAGGCCAGATGCCGGAGATCTGAAGCCAGAGGCCAGAGGCCGGAGACCTGAGGCGAGGCCGGAGACCGGAGGCCAGAGGCCAGAGGTTGGAGACCTGAGGCCAGAGGCTGGAGACCTGTGACCTGAGGCCGGAGACCTGAGGCTGGAGGCCAGAGACCTGTGGCCAGAGACCTGAGGCCAGAGGCCGGAGGCCGGAGACCTGAGGCCAGAGACTGGAGACCTGAGACCAGAGGCTGGAAACCTGAGGCCAGAGACTTGAGGCCGGAGATCTGAGGCGAGGCCGGCGGCCGGAGACCTGAGGCGAGGCTGGAGACCGGAGACTTGAGGCGAAGCTGGAGGCTGGAGGCTGGAGACTTGAGGCGAGGCCGGTGGCTGGAGACTTGCGGCAAGGCCGGAGACCTGAGGCCTGAGGCGAAGCTGGAGGCCGGAGACCTGAGACCTGAGACCTGAGAATTGAGACTTGAGACTTGAGAATTGAGACTTGAGACTTGAGACTTGAGACTTCAGACTTCAGACTTCAGACTTGAGACCTGAGACCTGAGACCTGAGACCTGAGACTTGAGACGTGAGACCTGAGGCCGGAGACCTGAGGCCAGAGGCCGGAGACCTGAGGCCAGAGGCGAGACCTGAGGCCAGAGGCCAGAGGCCAGAGACCTGAGGCCGGCAACCTGAGGCCTGAGGCGAGGCCAGAGACCTGAGACCTGAGACCTGAGACCTGAGACCTGTGGCCGGAGACCTGAGACCTGAGATGAAGCTGGAGGCCTGAGACCGGAGACCGGAGACCGGAGACCTGAGGCCGGAGACCTGAGGCCAGAGGCCGGAGCCCTGAGGCCAGAGGCCAGAGGCCAGAGGCCAGAGACCTGAGGCCAGAGGCCAGAGGCCAGAGGCCGGAGGCCGGATCCTGAGGCCAGTGGCCAGAGGCCAGAGGGTAGAGGCCGGAGACCTGAGGCCAGAGGCCAGAGGCCAGAGGCCGGAGGCCGGAGACCTGAGGTCAGAGGCTAGAGGCCGGAGACCTGAGGCCAGAGGCCAGAGGCGAGGCCGGAGCCCTGAGGCCAGAGGCGAGACCTGAGGCCAGAGGCCAGAGGCCAGAGACCTGAGGCCAGCAACCTGAGGCCTGAGGCGAGGCCGGAGGCCGGAGACCTGAGGACAGAGGCCAGAGGCCAGAGGACGGAGACCTGAGGCAAGAGGCCGGAGACCTGAGGCCAGAGGCCAGAGGCTGGAGACCTGAGGTCAGAGGCCGGCGACCTGAGGCTAGAGGCCAGAGGCCAGAGACCTGAGGCCAGAGGCCGGAGACCTGAGGCCGGAGGCCGGAGACCTGAGGCCGGAGGCCGGAGACCTGAGGCCAGAGGCCAGAGGCGAGGCCGGAGCCCTGAGGCCAGAGGCGAGACCTGAGGCCAGAGGCCAGAGGCCGGAGACCTGAGGCCGGAGCCCTGAGGCCAGAGGCGAGACCTGAGGCCAGAGACTGGAGACCTGAGGCCAGAGGCCAGAGGCCAGATGCCGGAGACCTGAGGCGAGGCCGGAGACCGGAGGCCAGAGGCCAGAGGTTGGAGACCTGAGGCCAGAGGCTGGAGACCTGTGACCTGAGGCCGGAGACCTGAGGCTGGAGGCCAGAGACCTGTGGCCAGAGACCTGAGGCCAGAGGCCGGAGGCCGGAGACCTGAGGCCAGAGACTGGAGACCTGAGACCAGAGGCTGGAAACCTGAGGCCAGAGACTTGAGGCCGGAGATCTGAGGCGAGGCCGGCGGCCGGAGACCTGAGGCGAGGCTGGAGACCGGAGACTTGAGGCGAAGCTGGAGGCTGGAGGCTGGAGACTTGAGGCGAGGCCGGTGGCTGGAGACTTGCGGCAAGGCCGGAGACCTGAGGCCTGAGGCGAAGCTGGAGGCCGGAGACCTGAGACCTGAGACCTGAGAATTGAGACTTGAGACTTGAGAATTGAGACTTGAGACTTGAGACTTGAGACTTCAGACTTCAGACTTCAGACTTGAGACCTGAGACCTGAGACCTGAGACCTGAGACTTGAGACGTGAGACCTGAGGCCGGAGACCTGAGGCCAGAGGCCGGAGACCTGAGGCCAGAGGCCGGAGACCTGAGGCCAGAGGCCAGAGGCCGGAGACCTGAGGCCAGAGGCCGGAGACCTGAGGCCAGAGGCCAGAGGCTGGAGACCTGAGGCCAGAGGCCAGAGGCTGGAGACCTAAGGCCAGAGGCCAGAGGCCAGAGACCAGAGACCTGAGGCCAGAGGCTGGAAACCTGAGACCAGAGGCTGGAAACCTGAGGCCAGAGACTTGAGGCCGGAGGCCAGAGACTTGAGGCCAGAGACCCGAGGCGAGGCCAGAAGCTGGAGGCCTGAGGCCGGAGGCCTGAGGCGAGGCTCGAGGCCGGAGACCTGAAGCGAGGCCGGAGACCTGAGACCTGTGGCCGGAGACCTGTGGCCGGAGACCTGAGACCTGAGGTGAAGCTGGAGGCCAGAGGCCAGAGGCCAGAGACCGGAGACCGGAGTCCGGGGACCGGAGGCCGGAGGCCGGAGGCCGGAGACCGGAGGCCGGAGGTGAGGCCGGAGACCTGAGGGTACAGGCCGGAGACCTGAGACCTGAGACCTGAGACCTGAGATGAAGCTGGAGGCTTGAGACCGGAGACCGGAGACCGGAGGCCGGAGACCGGAGGCCGGAGGCCTGAGACCTGAGACCGGAGGCCGGAGACCGGAGACCGGAGACCGGAGACCAGAGACCAGAGGCCAGAGACCGGAGGCCGGAGACCGGAGGCCGGAGGCCTGAGACCTGAGACCGGAGGCCGGAGACCGGAGACCGGAGACCGGAGACCGGAGACCGGAAACCAGAGGCCAGAGGCCGGAGACCTGAGGCCAGAGGCCAGAGGCCGGAGACGTGAGGCCAGAGGCCAGAGGCGAGGCTGGAGCCCTGAGGCCAGAGGCGAGACCTGAGGCCAGAGGCCAGAGGCCGGAGACCTGAGGCCGGCAACCTGAGGCCTGAGGCGAGCCCAGAGGCCAGAGACCTGAGACCTGAGACCTGAGACCTGTGGCCGGAGACCTGAGACCTGAGATGAAGCTGGAGGCCTGAGACCGGAGACCGGAGGCCTGAGACCCGAGACCGGAGGCCTGAGACCGGAGACCTGAGGCCGGAGACCTGAGGCCAGAGGCCGGAGCCCTGAGGCCAGAGGCCGGAGACCTGAGGCCAGAGGCCAGAGGCCAGAGGCTAGAGGCCGGAGACCTGAGGCCAGAGGCCAGAGGCGAGTCCGGAGCCCTGAGGCCAGAGGCAAGACCTGAGGCCAGAGGCCAGAGGCCAGAGACCTGAGGCCGGCAACCTGAGGCCTGAGGCGAGGCCAGAGACCTGAGACCTGAGACCTGAGACCGGAGGCTGGAGGCCGGAGTCCGGAGGCCGGAGACCGGAGGCCGGAGGTGAGGCCGGAGACCTGAGGGTAGATGCCGGAGACCCTAGACCTGAGGCCGGAGGCTAGAGACCTGAGACCTGAGGCCGGAGACCTGAGACCTGAGACCTGAGACCTGAGACCTGAGACCTGAGATGAAGCTGGAGGCCTGAGACCGGAGACCGGAGACCGGAGGCCGGAGACCGGAGGCCGGAGGCCTGAGACCTGAGACCGGAGGCCGGAGACCGGAGACCGGAGACCAGAGGCCAGAGGCCAGAGGCGAGGCCAGAGCCCTGAGGCCAGAGGCGAGACCTGAGGCCAGAGGTCAGAGGCTGGAGACCTGAGGCCGGCAACCTGAGGCCTGAGGCGAGGCCAGAGGCCAGAGACCTGAGACCTGAGACCTGAGACCTGAGGCCAGAGGCCGGAGACCTGAGGCCAGAGGCCAGAGGCCGGAGATCTGTGGCCAGAGGCCGGAGACCTGAGGCCAGAGGCCGGAGACCTGAGGCCAGAGGCCAGAGGCTGGAGACCTGAGGCCAGAGGCCGGAGGCTGGAGACCTAAGGCCAAAGGTCAGAGGCCAGAGACCTGAGGCCAGAGGCTGGAAACCTGAGACCAGAGGCTGGAAACCTGAGGCCAGAGACTTGAGGCCGGAGGCCAGAGACTTGAGGCCAGAGACCCGAGGCGAGGCCAGAAGCTGGAGGCCTGAGGCCGGAGGCCTGAGGCGAGGCTCGAGGCCTGAGACCTGAGGCGAGGCCGGAGACCGGAGGCCAGAGGCTGGAGACCTGAGGCCAGAGGCTGGAGACCTGTGACCTGAGGCCGGAGACCTGAGGCCGGAGGCCAGAGACCTGAGGCCAGAGGCCGGAGACCTGAGGCCAGAGGCCAGAGGCCGGAGACCTGAGGCCGGAGCCCTGAGGCGAGGCCAGAGGCCAGAGACCTGAGACCTGAGACCTGAGACCTGAGGCCGGCAACCTGAGGCCTGAGGCGAGGCCAGAAGCCAGAGACCTGAGACCTGAGACCTGTGGCCGGAGACCTGTGGCCGGAGACCTGAGACCTGAGGTGAAGCTGGAGGCCAGAGGCCAGAGGCCAGAGACCGGAGACCGGAGTCCGGGGACCGGAGGCCGGAGGCCGGAGACCGGAGGCCGGAGGTGAGGCCGGAGACCTGAGGGTAGAGGCCGGAGACCGGAGACCTGAGGCCGGAGGCTAGAGACCTGAGACCTGAGGCTGGAGACCTGAGACCTGAGATGAAGCTGGAGGCTTGAGACCGGAGACCGGAGACCGGAGGCCGGAGACCGGAGGCCGGAGGCCTGAGACCTGAGACCGGAGGCCGGAGACCGGAGACCGGAGACCGGAGACCGGAGACCGGAGACCAGAGGCCAGAGACCGGAGGCCGGAGACCGGAGGCCGGAGGCCTGAGACCTGAGACCGAAGGGCGGAGACCGGAGACCGGAGACCGGAGACCGGAGACCAGAGGCCAGAGGCCGGAGACCTGAGGCCAGAGGCCAGAGGCCGGAGCCCTGAGGCCAGAGGCGAGACCTGAGGCCAGAGGCCAGAGGCCGGAGACCTGAGGCCGGCAACCTGAGGCCTGAGGCGAGCCCAGAGGCCAGAGACCTGAGACCTGAGACCTGAGACCTGTGGCCGGAGACCTGAGACCTGAGATGAAGCTGGAGGCCTGAGACCGGGGACCGGAGGCCTGAGACCTGAGACCGGAGGCCTGAGACCGGAGACCTGAGGCCGGAGACCTGAGGCCAGAGGCCGGAGCCCTGAGGCCAGAGGCCAGAGGTCGGAGACCTGAGGCCAGAGGCCAGAGGCCAGAGGCTAGAGGCCGGAGACCTGAGGCCAGAGGCCAGAGGCGAGTCCGGAGCCCTGAGGCCAGAGGCGAGACCTGAGGCCAGAGGCCAGAGGCCAGAGACCTGAGGCCGGCAACCTGAGGCCTGAGGTGAGGCCAGAGACCTGAGACCTGAGACCTGAGACCTGAGACCTGTGGCCGGAGACCTGAGACCTGAGACCTGAGATGAAGCTGGAGGCCTGAGACCGGAGACCGGAGACCGGAGACCTGAGGCCGGAGACCTGAGGCCAGAGGCCGGAGCCCTGAGGCCAGAGGCCAGAGGCCAGAGGCCAGAGACCTGAGGCCAGAGGCCAGAGGCCAGAGGCCGGAGGCCGGAGACCTGAGGCCAGAGGCCAGAGGCCAGAGGCTAGAGGCCGGAGACCTGAGGCCAGAGGCCAGAGGCCAGAGGCCGGAGGCCGGAGACCTGAGGCCAGAGGCTAGAGGCCGGAGACCTGAGGCCAGAGGCGAGGCCGGAGCCCTGAGGCCAGAGGCGAGACCTGAGGCCAGAGGCCAGAGGCCGGAGACCTGAGGCCAGAGACCTGAGGCGAGGCCGGGGACCTGAGACCGGCGGCCGGACACCTCAGGCAAGTCCGGAGGCCTGAGCCGAGGTCTGAGGCGAGGCCGGAGGCCTGAGGCAAGGCCGGAGTCCTGAGACCTCAGGTGAGTCCGGAGAACTGAGGCAAGGCCGGAGACCTGAGACCTCAGGTGAGTCCGGAGAACTGAGGCAAGGCCGGAGACTTGAGACCTGAGGCGCAGCTCGAGGCCAGAGGCCAGAGGCCGGAGACCTGAGGCCAGAGGCCGGAGACCTGAGACCTGAGACCTGAGACCTGAGACCTGAGACCTGTGGCCGGAGACCTGAGACCTGAGATGAAGCTGGAGGCCTGAGACCGGAGACCGGAGACCGGAGGCCAGAGGCCTGAGACCTGAGACCGGAGGCCGGAGACCGGAGACCTGAGGCCGGAGACCTGAGGCCAGAGGCCGGAGCCCTGAGGCCAGAGGCCAGAGGCCAGAGGCCAGAGACCTGAGGCCAGAGGCCAGAGGCCAGAGGCTAGAGGCCGGAGACCTGAGGCCAGAGGCCGGAGCCCTGAGGCCAGAGGCCAGAGGCCAGAGGCCAGAGACCTGAGGCCAGAGGCCGGAGGCCGGAGACCTGAGGCCAGCAACCTGAGGCCAGAGGCCAAAGGCTGGAGACCTGAGACCGGAGACCAGAGACCGGAGGCCGGAGACCGGAGGCCGGAGGTGAGGCCGGAGACCTGAGGGTAGAGGCCGGAGACCATAGACCTGAGGCCGGAGGCTAGAGTCCTGAGACCTGAGGCCGGAGACCTGAGACCTGAGACCTGAGACCTGAGACCTGAGACCTGAGATGAAGCTGGAGGCCTGAGACCGGAGACCGGAGACCGGAGGCCGGAGACCGGAGGCCGGAGGCCTGAGACCTGAGACCGGAGACCGGAGACCGGAGACCTGAGGCCAGAGGCCAGAGGCGAGGCCAGAGCCCTGAGGCCAGAGGCGAGACCTGAGGCCAGAGGCCAGAGGCTGGAGACCTGAGGCCGGCAACCTGAGGCCTGAGGCGAGGCCAGAGGCCAGAGACCTGAGACCTGAGACCTGTGACCTGAGACATGAGACCTGTGGCCGGAGACCTGAGACCTGAGATGAAGCTGGAGGCCTGAGACCGGAGACCGGAGACCGGAGGCCGGAGGCCTGAGACCTGAGACCGGAGGCCGGAGACCTGAGGCCAGAGGCCGGAGCCCTGAGGCCAGAGGCCAGAGGCCAGAGGCCAGAGACCTGAGGCCAGAGGCCAGAGGCCGGAGGCCGGAGGCCTGAGGCCAGAGGCCAGAGGCCAGAGGCTAGAGGCCGGAGACCTGAGGCCAGAGGCCAGAGGCCGGAGGCCGGAGACCTGAGGCCAGAGGCTAGAGGCCGGAGACCTGAGGCCAGAGGCCAGAGGCCGGAGACCTGAGGCCAGCAACCTGAGGCCTGAGGCGAGGCCGGAGGCCGGAGACCTGAGGACAGAGGCCAGAGGCCGGAGGCCGGAGACCTGAGGCCAGAGGCCAGAGGCCAGAGGCTAGAGGCCGGAGACCTGAGGCCAGAGGCCAGAGGCCAGAGGCCGGAGGCCGGAGACCTGAGGCCAGAGGCTAGAGGCCGGAGACCTGAGGCCAGAGGCCAGAGGCGAGGCCGGAGCCCTGAGACCAGAGGCGAGACCTGAGGCCAGAGGCCAGAGGCCGGAGACCTGAGGCCGGAGCCCTGAGGCCAGAGGCGAGACCTGAGGCCAGAGACTGGAGACCTGAGGCCAGAGGCCAGAGACTGGAGACCTAAGGCCAGAGGCCAGAGGCCAGATGCCGGAGATCTGAAGCCAGAGGCCAGAGGCCGGTGACCTGAGGCGAGGTCGGAGACCGGAGGCCAGAGGCCAGAGGCTGGAGACCTGAGGCCAGAGGCTGGAGACCTGTGACCTGAGGCCGGAGACCTGAGGCTGGAGGCCAGAGACCTGTGGCCAGAGACCTGAGGCCAGAGGCCGGAGGCCGGAGACCTGAGGCCAGAGACTGGAGACCTGAGACCAGAGGCTGGAAACCTGAGGCCAGAAACTTGAGGCCGGAGACCTGAGGCGAGGCCGGAGGCCCGAGGCCAGAAGCTGGAGGCCTGAGGCGAGGCCAGAGGCCTGAGACCTGAGACCTGAGACCTGAGACCTGAGACCTGTGGCCGGAGACCTGAGACCTGAGACCTGAGATGAAGCTGGAGGCCTGAGACTGGAGACCGGAGACCGGAGACCTGAGGCCGGAGACCTGAGGCCAGAGGCCGGAGCCCTGAGGCCAGAGGCCAGAGGCCAGGGGCCAGAGACCTGAGGCCAGAGGCCAGAGGCCGGAGGCCGGAGACCTGAGGCCAGAGGCCAGAGGCCAGAGGCTAGAGGCCGGAGACCTGAGGCCAGAGGCCAGAGGCCAGAGGCCGGAGGCCGGAGACCTGAGGCCAGAGGCTAGAGGCCGGAGACCTGAGGCCAGAGGCCAGAGGCGAGGCCGGAGCCCTGAGGCCAGAGGCGAGACCTGAGGCCAGAGGCCAGAGGCCGGAGACCTGAGGCGAGGCCGGGGACCTGAGGCCAGAGGCCGGAGACCTGAGACCTGAGACCTGAGACCTGAGACCTGAGACCTGAGACCTGTGGCCGGAGACCTGAGACCTGAGATGAAGCTGGAGGCCTGAGACCGGAGACCGGAGACCGGAGGCCGGAGGCCTGAGACCTGAGACCGGAGGCCGGAGACCGGAGACCTGAGGCCGGAGACCTGAGGCCAGAGGCCGGAGACCTGAGGCCAGAGGCCGGAGCCCTGAGACCTCAGGTGAGTCCGGAGAACTGAGGCAAGGCCGGAGACCTGAGACCTCAGGTGAGTCCGGAGAACTGAGGCAAGGCCGGAGACTTGAGACCTGAGGCGCAGCTCGAGGCCAGAGGCCAGAGGCCGGAGACCTGAGGCCAGAGGCCGGAGACCTGAGACCTGAGACCTGAGACCTGAGACCTGAGACCTGAGACCTGAGACCTGTGGCCGGAGACCTGAGACCTGAGATGAAGCTGGAGGCCTGAGACCGGAGACCGGAGACCGGAGGCCGGAGGCCTGAGACCTGAGACCGGAGGCCGGAGACCGGAGACCTGAGGCCGGAGACCTGAGGCCAGAGGCCGGAGCCCTGAGGCCAGAGGCCAGAGGCCAGAGGCCAGAGACCTGAGGCCAGAGGCCAGAGGCCAGAGGCCGGATGCCGGAGACCTGAGGCCAGTGGCCAGAGGCCAGAGGGTAGAGGCCGGAGACCTGAGGCCAGAGGCCAGAGGACGGAGACCTGAGGCAAGAGGCCGGAGACCTGAGGCCAGAGGCCAGAGGCTGGAGACCTGAGGTCAGAGGCCGGCGACCTGAGGCTAGAGGCCAGAGGCCAGAGACCTGAGGCCAGAGGCCGGAGACCTGAGGCCGGAGGCCGGAGACCTGAGGCCGGAGGCCGGAGACCTGAGGTCAGAGGCCAGTGGCGAGGCCGGAGCCCTGAGGCCAGAGGCGAGACCTGAGGCCAGAGGCCAGAGGCCGGAGACCTCAGGCCGGAGCCCTGTGGCCAGAGGCGAGACCTGAGGCCAGAGACTGGAGACCTGAGGCCAGAGGCCAGAGACTGGAGACCTGAGGCCAGAGGCCAGAGGCCAGATGCCAGAGATCTGAAGCCAGAGGCCAGAGGCCGGAGACCTGAGGCGAGGCCGGAGACCGGAGGCCAGAGGCCAGAGGCTGGAGACCTGAGGCCAGAGGCTGGAGACCTGTGACCTGAGGCCGGAGACCTGAGGCCGGAGGCCAGAGACCTGTGGCCAGAGACCTGAGGCCAGAGGCCGGAGGCCGGAGACCTGAGGCCAGAGACTGGAGACCTGAGACCAGAGGCTGGAAACCTGAGGCCAGAGACTTGAGGCCGGAGATCTGAGGCGAGGCCGGCGGCCGGAGACCTGAGGCGAGGCTGGAGACCGGAGACTTGAGGCGAAGCTGGAGGCTGGAGGCTGGAGACTTGAGGCGAGGCCGGTGGCTGGAGACTTGCGGCAAGGCCGGAGACCTGAGGCCTGAGGCGAAGCTGGAGGCCGGAGACCTGAGACCTGAGACCTGAGAATTGAGACTTGAGACTTGAGAATTGAGACTTGAGACTTGAGACTTGAGACTTGAGACTTCAGACTTCAGACTTGAGACCTGAGACCTGAGACCTGAGACCTGAGACTTGAGACGTGAGACCTGAGGCCGGAGACCTGAGGCCAGAGGCCGGAGACCTGAGGCCAGAGGCCGGAGACCTGAGGCCAGAGGCCAGAGGCCGGAGATCTGAGGCCAGAGGCCGGAGACCTGAGGCCAGAGGCCGGAGACCTGAGGCCAGAGGCCAGAGGCTGGAGACCTGAGGCCAGAGGCCAGAGGCCAGAGGCTGGAGACCTAAGGCCAGAGGCCAGAGGCCAGAGACCAGAGACCTGAGGCCAGAGGCTGGAAACCTGAGACCAGAGGCTGGAAACCTGAGGCCAGAGACTTGAGGCCGGAGGCCAGAGACCCGAGGCGAGGCCAGAAGCTGGAGGCCTGAGGCCGGAGGCCTGAGGCGAGGCCGGAGACCTGAGACCTGTGGCCGGAGACCTGTGGCCGGAGACCTGAGACCTGAGGTGAAGCTGGAGGCCAGAGGTCAGAGACCGGAGACCGGAGTCCGGGGACCGGAGGCCGGAGGCCGGAGGCCGGAGACCGGAGGCCGGAGACCTGAGGGTAGAGGCCGGAGACCGGAGACCTGAGGCCGGAGGCTGGAGACCTGAGACCTGAGGCCGGAGACCTGAGACCTGAGACCTGAGACCTGAGATGAAGCTGGAGGCTTGAGACCGGAGACCGGAGACCGGAGGCCGGAGACCGGAGGCCGGAGGCCTGAGACCTGAGACCGGAGGCCGGAGACCGGAGACCGGAGACCGGAGACCGGAGACCGGAGACCAGAGGCCAGAGACCGGAGGCCGGAGACCGGAGGCCGGAGGCCTGAGACCTGAGACCGGAGGCCGGAGACCGGAGACCGGAGACTGGAGACCGGAGACCGGAGACCAGAGGCCAGAGGCCGGAGACCTGAGGCCAGAGGCCAGAGGCCGGAGACGTGAGGCCAGAGGCCAGAGGCGAGGCCGGAGCCCTGAGGCCAGAGGCGAGACCTGAGGCCAGAGGCCAGAGGCCGGAGACCTGAGGCCGGCAACCTGAGGCCTGAGGCGAGCCCAGAGGCCAGAGACCTGAGACCTGAGACCTGAGACCTGTGGCCAGAGACCTGAGACCTGAGATGAAGCTGGAGGCCTGAGACCGGAGACCGGAGGCCTGAGACCCGAGACCGGAGGCCTGAGACCGGAGACCTGAGGCCGGAGACCTGAGGCCAGAGGCCGGAGCCCTGAGGCCAGAGGCCAGAGGCCAGAGGCCAGAGGCTAGAGGCCGGAGACCTGAGGCCAGAGGCGAGACCTGAGGCCAGAGGCCAGAGGCCAGAGACCTGAGGCCGGCAACCTGAGGCCTGAGGCGAGGCCAGAGACCTGAGACCTGAGACCTGAGACCTGAGACCTGTGGCCGGAGACCTGAGACCTGAGACCTGAGATGAAGCTGGAGGCCTGAGACCGGAGACCGGAGACCGGAGACCTGAGGCCGGAGACCTGAGGCCAGAGGCCGGAGCCCTGAGGCCAGAGGCCAGAGGCCAGAGGCCAGAGACCTGAGGCCAGAGGCCAGAGGCCAGAGGCCGGAGGCCGGAGACCTGAGGCCAGTGGCCAGAGGCCAGAGGGTAGAGGCCGGAGACCTGAGGCCAGAGGCCAGAGGCCAGAGGCCGGAGGCCGGAGACCTGAGGTCAGAGGCTAGAGGCCGGAGACCTGAGGCCAGAGGCCAGAGGCGAGGCCGGAGCCCTGAGGCCAGAGGCGAGACCTGAGGCCAGAGGCCAGAGGCCAGAGACCTGAGGCCAGCAACCTGAGGCCTGAGGCGAGGCCGGAGGCCGGAGACCTGAGGACAGAGGCCAGAGGCCAGAGGACGGAGACCTGAGGCAAGAGGCCGGAGACCTGAGGCCAGAGGCCAGAGGCTGGAGACCTGAGGTCAGAGGCCGGCGACCTGAGGCTAGAGGCCAGAGGCCAGAGACCTGAGGCCAGAGGCCGGAGACCTGAGGCCGGAGGCCGGAGACCTGAGGCCGGAGGCCGGAGACCTGAGGCCAGAGGCCAGAGGCGAGGCCGGAGCCCTGAGGCCAGAGGCGAGACCTGAGGCCAGAGGCCAGAGGCCGGAGACCTGAGGCCGGAGCCCTGAGGCCAGAGGCGAGACCTGAGGCCAGAGACTGGAGACCTGAGGCCAGAGGCCAGAGACTGGAGACCTGAGGCCAGAGGCCAGAGGCCAGATGCCGGAGATCTGAAGCCAGAGGCCAGAGGCCGGAGACCTGAGGCGAGGCCGGAGACCGGAGGCCAGAGGCCAGAGGTTGGAGACCTGAGGCCAGAGGCTGGAGACCTGTGACCTGAGGCCGGAGACCTGAGGCTGGAGGCCAGAGACCTGTGGCCAGAGACCTGAGGCCAGAGGCCGGAGGCCGGAGACCTGAGGCCAGAGACTGGAGACCTGAGACCAGAGGCTGGAAACCTGAGGCCAGAGACTTGAGGCCGGAGATCTGAGGCGAGGCCGGCGGCCGGAGACCTGAGGCGAGGCTGGAGACCGGAGACTTGAGGCGAAGCTGGAGGCTGGAGGCTGGAGACTTGAGGCGAGGCCGGTGGCTGGAGACTTGCGGCAAGGCCGGAGACCTGAGGCCTGAGGCGAAGCTGGAGGCCGGAGACCTGAGACCTGAGACCTGAGAATTGAGACTTGAGACTTGAGAATTGAGACTTGAGACTTGAGACTTGAGACTTCAGACTTCAGACTTCAGACTTGAGACCTGAGACCTGAGACCTGAGACCTGAGACTTGAGACGTGAGACCTGAGGCCGGAGACCTGAGGCCAGAGGCCGGAGACCTGAGGCCAGAGGCGAGACCTGAGGCCAGAGGCCAGAGGCCAGAGACCTGAGGCCGGCAACCTGAGGCCTGAGGCGAGGCCAGAGACCTGAGACCTGAGACCTGAGACCTGAGACCTGTGGCCGGAGACCTGAGACCTGAGATGAAGCTGGAGGCCTGAGACCGGAGACCGGAGACCGGAGACCTGAGGCCGGAGACCTGAGGCCAGAGGCCGGAGCCCTGAGGCCAGAGGCCAGAGGCCAGAGGCCAGAGACCTGAGGCCAGAGGCCAGAGGCCAGAGGCCGGAGGCCGGATCCTGAGGCCAGTGGCCAGAGGCCAGAGGGTAGAGGCCGGAGACCTGAGGCCAGAGGCCAGAGGCCAGAGGCCGGAGGCCGGAGACCTGAGGTCAGAGGCTAGAGGCCGGAGACCTGAGGCCAGAGGCCAGAGGCGAGGCCGGAGCCCTGAGGCCAGAGGCGAGACCTGAGGCCAGAGGCCAGAGGCCAGAGACCTGAGGCCAGCAACCTGAGGCCTGAGGCGAGGCCGGAGGCCGGAGACCTGAGGACAGAGGCCAGAGGCCAGAGGACGGAGACCTGAGGCAAGAGGCCGGAGACCTGAGGCCAGAGGCCAGAGGCTGGAGACCTGAGGTCAGAGGCCGGCGACCTGAGGCTAGAGGCCAGAGGCCAGAGACCTGAGGCCAGAGGCCGGAGACCTGAGGCCGGAGGCCGGAGACCTGAGGCCGGAGGCCGGAGACCTGAGGCCAGAGGCCAGAGGCGAGGCCGGAGCCCTGAGGCCAGAGGCGAGACCTGAGGCCAGAGGCCAGAGGCCGGAGACCTGAGGCCGGAGCCCTGAGGCCAGAGGCGAGACCTGAGGCCAGAGACTGGAGACCTGAGGCCAGAGGCCAGAGGCCAGATGCCGGAGACCTGAGGCGAGGCCGGAGACCGGAGGCCAGAGGCCAGAGGTTGGAGACCTGAGGCCAGAGGCTGGAGACCTGTGACCTGAGGCCGGAGACCTGAGGCTGGAGGCCAGAGACCTGTGGCCAGAGACCTGAGGCCAGAGGCCGGAGGCCGGAGACCTGAGGCCAGAGACTGGAGACCTGAGACCAGAGGCTGGAAACCTGAGGCCAGAGACTTGAGGCCGGAGATCTGAGGCGAGGCCGGCGGCCGGAGACCTGAGGCGAGGCTGGAGACCGGAGACTTGAGGCGAAGCTGGAGGCTGGAGGCTGGAGACTTGAGGCGAGGCCGGTGGCTGGAGACTTGCGGCAAGGCCGGAGACCTGAGGCCTGAGGCGAAGCTGGAGGCCGGAGACCTGAGACCTGAGACCTGAGAATTGAGACTTGAGACTTGAGAATTGAGACTTGAGACTTGAGACTTGAGACTTCAGACTTCAGACTTCAGACTTGAGACCTGAGACCTGAGACCTGAGACCTGAGACTTGAGACGTGAGACCTGAGGCCGGAGACCTGAGGCCAGAGGCCGGAGACCTGAGGCCAGAGGCCGGAGACCTGAGGCCAGAGGCCAGAGGCCGGAGACCTGAGGCCAGAGGCCGGAGACCTGAGGCCAGAGGCCAGAGGCTGGAGACCTGAGGCCAGAGGCCAGAGGCTGGAGACCTAAGGCCAGAGGCCAGAGGCCAGAGACCAGAGACCTGAGGCCAGAGGCTGGAAACCTGAGACCAGAGGCTGGAAACCTGAGGCCAGAGACTTGAGGCCGGAGGCCAGAGACTTGAGGCCAGAGACCCGAGGCGAGGCCAGAAGCTGGAGGCCTGAGGCCGGAGGCCTGAGGCGAGGCTCGAGGCCGGAGACCTGAAGCGAGGCCGGAGACCTGAGACCTGTGGCCGGAGACCTGTGGCCGGAGACCTGAGACCTGAGGTGAAGCTGGAGGCCAGAGGCCAGAGGCCAGAGACCGGAGACCGGAGTCCGGGGACCGGAGGCCGGAGGCCGGAGGCCGGAGACCGGAGGCCGGAGGTGAGGCCGGAGACCTGAGGGTACAGGCCGGAGACCTGAGACCTGAGACCTGAGACCTGAGATGAAGCTGGAGGCTTGAGACCGGAGACCGGAGACCGGAGGCCGGAGACCGGAGGCCGGAGGCCTGAGACCTGAGACCGGAGGCCGGAGACCGGAGACCGGAGACCGGAGACCAGAGACCAGAGGCCAGAGACCGGAGGCCGGAGACCGGAGGCCGGAGGCCTGAGACCTGAGACCGGAGGCCGGAGACCGGAGACCGGAGACCGGAGACCGGAGACCGGAAACCAGAGGCCAGAGGCCGGAGACCTGAGGCCAGAGGCCAGAGGCCGGAGACGTGAGGCCAGAGGCCAGAGGCGAGGCTGGAGCCCTGAGGCCAGAGGCGAGACCTGAGGCCAGAGGCCAGAGGCCGGAGACCTGAGGCCGGCAACCTGAGGCCTGAGGCGAGCCCAGAGGCCAGAGACCTGAGACCTGAGACCTGAGACCTGTGGCCGGAGACCTGAGACCTGAGATGAAGCTGGAGGCCTGAGACCGGAGACCGGAGGCCTGAGACCCGAGACCGGAGGCCTGAGACCGGAGACCTGAGGCCGGAGACCTGAGGCCAGAGGCCGGAGCCCTGAGGCCAGAGGCCGGAGACCTGAGGCCAGAGGCCAGAGGCCAGAGGCTAGAGGCCGGAGACCTGAGGCCAGAGGCCAGAGGCGAGTCCGGAGCCCTGAGGCCAGAGGCAAGACCTGAGGCCAGAGGCCAGAGGCCAGAGACCTGAGGCCGGCAACCTGAGGCCTGAGGCGAGGCCAGAGACCTGAGACCTGAGACCTGAGACCGGAGGCTGGAGGCCGGAGTCCGGAGGCCGGAGACCGGAGGCCGGAGGTGAGGCCGGAGACCTGAGGGTAGATGCCGGAGACCCTAGACCTGAGGCCGGAGGCTAGAGACCTGAGACCTGAGGCCGGAGACCTGAGACCTGAGACCTGAGACCTGAGACCTGAGACCTGAGATGAAGCTGGAGGCCTGAGACCGGAGACCGGAGACCGGAGGCCGGAGACCGGAGGCCGGAGGCCTGAGACCTGAGACCGGAGGCCGGAGACCGGAGACCGGAGACCAGAGGCCAGAGGCCAGAGGCGAGGCCAGAGCCCTGAGGCCAGAGGCGAGACCTGAGGCCAGAGGTCAGAGGCTGGAGACCTGAGGCCGGCAACCTGAGGCCTGAGGCGAGGCCAGAGGCCAGAGACCTGAGACCTGAGACCTGAGACCTGAGGCCAGAGGCCGGAGACCTGAGGCCAGAGGCCAGAGGCCGGAGATCTGTGGCCAGAGGCCGGAGACCTGAGGCCAGAGGCCGGAGACCTGAGGCCAGAGGCCAGAGGCTGGAGACCTGAGGCCAGAGGCCGGAGGCTGGAGACCTAAGGCCAGAGGTCAGAGGCCAGAGACCTGAGGCCAGAGGCTGGAAACCTGAGACCAGAGGCTGGAAACCTGAGGCCAGAGACTTGAGGCCGGAGGCCAGAGACTTGAGGCCAGAGACCCGAGGCGAGGCCAGAAGCTGGAGGCCTGAGGCCGGAGGCCTGAGGCGAGGCTCGAGGCCTGAGACCTGAGGCGAGGCCGGAGACCGGAGGCCAGAGGCTGGAGACCTGAGGCCAGAGGCTGGAGACCTGTGACCTGAGGCCGGAGACCTGAGGCCGGAGGCCAGAGACCTGAGGCCAGAGGCCGGAGACCTGAGGCCAGAGGCCAGAGGCCGGAGACCTGAGGCCGGAGCCCTGAGGCGAGGCCAGAGGCCAGAGACCTGAGACCTGAGACCTAAGACCTGAGGCCGGCAACCTGAGGCCTGAGGCGAGGCCAGAAGCCAGAGACCTGAGACCTGAGACCTGTGGCCGGAGACCTGTGGCCGGAGACCTGAGACCTGAGGTGAAGCTGGAGGCCAGAGGCCAGAGGCCAGAGACCGGAGACCGGAGTCCGGGGACCGGAGGCCGGAGGCCGGAGACCGGAGGCCGGAGGTGAGGCCGGAGACCTGAGGGTAGAGGCCGGAGACCGGAGACCTGAGGCCGGAGGCTAGAGACCTGAGACCTGAGGCTGGAGACCTGAGACCTGAGATGAAGCTGGAGGCTTGAGACCGGAGACCGGAGACCGGAGGCCGGAGACCGGAGGCCGGAGGCCTGAGACCTGAGACCGGAGGCCGGAGACCGGAGACCGGAGACCGGAGACCGGAGACCGGAGACCAGAGGCCAGAGACCGGAGGCCGGAGACCGGAGGCCGGAGGCCTGAGACCTGAGACCGAAGGGCGGAGACCGGAGACCGGAGACCGGAGACCGGAGACCAGAGGCCAGAGGCCGGAGACCTGAGGCCAGAGGCCAGAGGCCGGAGCCCTGAGGCCAGAGGCGAGACCTGAGGCCAGAGGCCAGAGGCCGGAGACCTGAGGCCGGCAACCTGAGGCCTGAGGCGAGCCCAGAGGCCAGAGACCTGAGACCTGAGACCTGAGACCTGTGGCCGGAGACCTGAGACCTGAGATGAAGCTGGAGGCCTGAGACCGGAGACCGGAGGCCTGAGACCTGAGACCGGAGGCCTGAGACCGGAGACCTGAGGCCGGAGACCTGAGGCCAGAGGCCGGAGCCCTGAGGCCAGAGGCCAGAGGTCGGAGACCTGAGGCCAGAGGCCAGAGGCCAGAGGCTAGAGGCCGGAGACCTGAGGCCAGAGGCCAGAGGCGAGTCCGGAGCCCTGAGGCCAGAGGCGAGACCTGAGGCCAGAGGCCAGAGGCCAGAGACCTGAGGCCGGCAACCTGAGGCCTGAGGCGAGGCCAGAGACCTGAGACCTGAGACCTGAGACCTGAGACCTGTGGCCGGAGACCTGAGACCTGAGACCTGAGATGAAGCTGGAGGCCTGAGACCGGAGACCGGAGACCGGAGACCTGAGGCCGGAGACCTGAGGCCAGAGGCCGGAGCCCTGAGGCCAGAGGCCAGAGGCCAGAGGCCAGAGACCTGAGGCCAGAGGCCAGAGGCCAGAGGCCGGAGGCCGGAGACCTGAGGCCAGAGGCCAGAGGCCAGAGGCTAGAGGCCGGAGACCTGAGGCCAGAGGCCAGAGGCCAGAGGCCGGAGGCCGGAGACCTGAGGCCAGAGGCTAGAGGCCGGAGACCTGAGGCCAGAGGCGAGGCCGGAGCCCTGAGGCCAGAGGCGAGACCTGAGGCCAGAGGCCAGAGGCCGGAGACCTGAGGCCAGAGACCTGAGGCGAGGCCGGGGACCTGAGACCGGCGGCCGGACACCTCAGGCAAGTCCGGAGGCCTGAGCCGAGGTCTGAGGCGAGGCCGGAGGCCTGAGGCAAGGCCGGAGTCCTGAGACCTCAGGTGAGTCCGGAGAACTGAGGCAAGGCCGGAGACCTGAGACCTCAGGTGAGTCCGGAGAACTGAGGCAAGGCCGGAGACTTGAGACCTGAGGCGCAGCTCGAGGCCAGAGGCCAGAGGCCGGAGACCTGAGGCCAGAGGCCGGAGACCTGAGACCTGAGACCTGAGACCTGAGACCTGAGACCTGAGACCTGTGGCCGGAGACCTGAGACCTGAGATGAAGCTGGAGGCCTGAGACCGGAGACCGGAGACCGGAGGCCAGAGGCCTGAGACCTGAGACCGGAGGCCGGAGACCGGAGACCTGAGGCCGGAGACCTGAGGCCAGAGGCCGGAGCCCTGAGGCCAGAGGCCAGAGGCCAGAGGCCAGAGACCTGAGGCCAGAGGCCAGAGGCCAGAGGCTAGAGGCCGGAGACCTGAGGCCAGAGGCCGGAGCCCTGAGGCCAGAGGCCAGAGGCCAGAGGCCAGAGACCTGAGGCCAGAGGCCGGAGGCCGGAGACCTGAGGCCAGCAACCTGAGGCCAGAGGCCAAAGGCTGGAGACCTGAGACCGGAGACCAGAGACCGGAGGCCGGAGACCGGAGGCCGGAGGTGAGGCCGGAGACCTGAGGGTAGAGGCCGGAGACCATAGACCTGAGGCCGGAGGCTAGAGTCCTGAGACCTGAGGCCGGAGACCTGAGACCTGAGACCTGAGACCTGAGACCTGAGACCTGAGATGAAGCTGGAGGCCTGAGACCGGAGACCGGAGACCGGAGGCCGGAGACCGGAGGCCGGAGGCCTGAGACCTGAGACCGGAGACCGGAGACCGGAGACCTGAGGCCAGAGGCCAGAGGCGAGGCCAGAGCCCTGAGGCCAGAGGCGAGACCTGAGGCCAGAGGCCAGAGGCTGGAGACCTGAGGCCGGCAACCTGAGGCCTGAGGCGAGGCCAGAGGCCAGAGACCTGAGACCTGAGACCTGTGACCTGAGACATGAGACCTGTGGCCGGAGACCTGAGACCTGAGATGAAGCTGGAGGCCTGAGACCGGAGACCGGAGACCGGAGGCCGGAGGCCTGAGACCTGAGACCGGAGGCCGGAGACCTGAGGCCAGAGGCCGGAGCCCTGAGGCCAGAGGCCAGAGGCCAGAGGCCAGAGACCTGAGGCCAGAGGCCAGAGGCCGGAGGCCGGAGGCCTGAGGCCAGAGGCCAGAGGCCAGAGGCTAGAGGCCGGAGACCTGAGGCCAGAGGCCAGAGGCCGGAGGCCGGAGACCTGAGGCCAGAGGCTAGAGGCCGGAGACCTGAGGCCAGAGGCCAGAGGCCGGAGACCTGAGGCCAGCAACCTGAGGCCTGAGGCGAGGCCGGAGGCCGGAGACCTGAGGACAGAGGCCAGAGGCCGGAGGCCGGAGACCTGAGGCCAGAGGCCAGAGGCCAGAGGCTAGAGGCCGGAGACCTGAGGCCAGAGGCCAGAGGCCAGAGGCCGGAGGCCGGAGACCTGAGGCCAGAGGCTAGAGGCCGGAGACCTGAGGCCAGAGGCCAGAGGCGAGGCCGGAGCCCTGAGACCAGAGGCGAGACCTGAGGCCAGAGGCCAGAGGCCGGAGACCTGAGGCCGGAGCCCTGAGGCCAGAGGCGAGACCTGAGGCCAGAGACTGGAGACCTGAGGCCAGAGGCCAGAGACTGGAGACCTAAGGCCAGAGGCCAGAGGCCAGATGCCGGAGATCTGAAGCCAGAGGCCAGAGGCCGGTGACCTGAGGCGAGGTCGGAGACCGGAGGCCAGAGGCCAGAGGCTGGAGACCTGAGGCCAGAGGCTGGAGACCTGTGACCTGAGGCCGGAGACCTGAGGCTGGAGGCCAGAGACCTGTGGCCAGAGACCTGAGGCCAGAGGCCGGAGGCCGGAGACCTGAGGCCAGAGACTGGAGACCTGAGACCAGAGGCTGGAAACCTGAGGCCAGAAACTTGAGGCCGGAGACCTGAGGCGAGGCCGGAGGCCCGAGGCCAGAAGCTGGAGGCCTGAGGCGAGGCCAGAGGCCTGAGACCTGAGACCTGAGACCTGAGACCTGAGACCTGTGGCCGGAGACCTGAGACCTGAGACCTGAGATGAAGCTGGAGGCCTGAGACTGGAGACCGGAGACCGGAGACCTGAGGCCGGAGACCTGAGGCCAGAGGCCGGAGCCCTGAGGCCAGAGGCCAGAGGCCAGGGGCCAGAGACCTGAGGCCAGAGGCCAGAGGCCGGAGGCCGGAGACCTGAGGCCAGAGGCCAGAGGCCAGAGGCTAGAGGCCGGAGACCTGAGGCCAGAGGCCAGAGGCCAGAGGCCGGAGGCCGGAGACCTGAGGCCAGAGGCTAGAGGCCGGAGACCTGAGGCCAGAGGCCAGAGGCGAGGCCGGAGCCCTGAGGCCAGAGGCGAGACCTGAGGCCAGAGGCCAGAGGCCGGAGACCTGAGGCGAGGCCGGGGACCTGAGGCCAGAGGCCGGAGACCTGAGACCTGAGACCTGAGACCTGAGACCTGAGACCTGAGACCTGTGGCCGGAGACCTGAGACCTGAGATGAAGCTGGAGGCCTGAGACCGGAGACCGGAGACCGGAGGCCGGAGGCCTGAGACCTGAGACCGGAGGCCGGAGAGCGGAGACCTGAGGCCGGAGACCTGAGGCCAGAGGCCGGAGACCTGAGGCCAGAGGCCGGAGCCCTGAGGCCAGAGGCCAGAGGCCAGAGGCCAGAGACCTGAGGCCAGAGGCCAGAGGCTAGAGGCCGGAGACCTGAGGCCAGAGGCCGGAGCCCTGAGGCCAGAGGCCAGAGGCCAGAGGCCAGAGACCTGAGGCCAGAGGCCAGAGGCCGGAGACCTGAGGCCAGCAACCTGAGGCCAGAGGCCAAAGGCTGGAGACCTGAGACCGGAGACCAGAGACCGGAGGCCGGAGACCGGAGGCCGGAGGTGAGGCCGGAGACCTGAGGGTAGAGGCCGGAGACCATAGACCTGAGGCCGGAGGCTAGAGTCCTGAGACCTGAGGCCGGAGACCTGAGACCTGAGACCTGAGACCTGAGACCTGAGACCTGAGATGAAGCTGGTGGCCTGAGACCGGAGACCGGAGACCGGAGGCCGGAGACCGGAGGCCGGAGGCCTGAGACCTGAGACCGGAGGCCGGAGACCGGAGACCGGAGACCGGAGACCGGAGACCTGAGGCCAGAGGCCAGAGGCGAGGCCAGAGCCCTGAGGCCAGAGGCGAGACCTGAGGCCAGAGGCCAGAGGCTGGAGACCTGAGGCCGGCAACCTGAGGCCTGAGGCGAGGCCAGAGGCCAGAGACCTGAGACCTGAGACCTGAGACCTGTGACCTGAGACATGAGACCTGTGGCCGGAGACCTGAGACCTGAGATGAAGCTGGAGGCCTGAGACCGGAGACCGGAGACCGGAGGCCGGAGGCCTGAGACCTGAGACCGGAGGCCGGAGACCTGAGGCCAGAGGCCGGAGCCCTGAGGCCAGAGGCCAGAGGCCAGAGGCCAGAGACCTGAGGCCAGAGGCCAGAGGCCAGAGGCCGGAGGCCGGAGACCTGAGGCCAGAGGCCAGAGGCCGGAGGCCGGAGACCTGAGGCCAGAGGCCAGAGGCCAGAGGCTAGAGGCCGGAGACCTGAGGCCAGAGGCCAGAGGCCGGAGGCCGGAGACCTGAGGCCAGAGGCTAGAGGCCGGAGACCTGAGGCCAGAGGCCAGAGGCCGGAGACCTGAGGCCAGCAACCTGAGGCCTGAGGCGAGGCCGGAGGCCGGAGACCTGAGGACAGAGGCCAGAGGCCGGAGGCCGGAGACCTGAGACCAGAGGCCAGAAGCCGGAGGCTAGAGGCCGGAGACCTGAGGCCAGAGGCCAGAGGCCAGAGGCTGGAGACCTGAGGCCAGAGGCCGGAGACCTGAGGTCAGAGGCCGGCGACCTGAGGCTAGAGGCCAGAGGCCGGAGACCTGAGGCCAGAGGCCGGAGACCTGAGGCCAGAGGCTGGAGGCCTGAGGCCAGAGGCCAGAGGCCAGAGGCTAGAGGCCGGAGACCTGAGGCCAGAGGCAAGAGGCCAGAGGCCGGAGTCCGGAGACCTGAGGCCAGAGGCTAGAGGCCGGAGACCTGAGGCCAGAGGCCAGAGGCGAGGCCGGAGCCCTGAGACCAGAGGCGAGACCTGAGGCCAGAGGCCAGAGGCCGGAGACCTGAGGCCGGAGCCCTGAGGCCAGAGGCGAGACCTGAGGCCAGAGACCTGAGACCTGAGACCTGAGGCCAGAGGCCGGAGACCTGAGGCCAGAGGCCAGAGGCCGGAGATCTGTGGCCAGAGGCCGGAGACCTGAGGCCAGAGGCCGGAGACCTGAGGCCAGAGGCCAGAGGCTGGAGACCTGAGGCCAGAGGCCGGAGGCTGGAGACCTAAGGCCAGAGGTCAGAGGCCAGAGACCTGAGGCCAGAGGCTGGAAACCTGAGACCAGAGGCTGGAAACCTGAGGCCAGAGACTTGAGGCCGGAGGCCAGAGACTTGAGGCCAGAGACCCGAGGCGAGGCCAGAAGCTGGAGGCCTGAGGCCGGAGGCCTGAGGCGAGGCTCGAGGCCTGAGACCTGAGGCGAGGCCGGAGACCGGAGGCCAGAGGCTGGAGACCTGAGGCCAGAGGCTGGAGACCTGTGACCTGAGGCCGGAGACCTGAGGCCGGAGGCCAGAGACCTGAGGCCAGAGGCCGGAGACCTGAGGCCAGAGGCCAGAGGCCGGAGACCTGAGGCCGGAGCCCTGAGGCGAGGCCAGAGGCCAGAGACCTGAGACCTGAGACCTGAGACCTGAGGCCGGCAACCTGAGGCCTGAGGCGAGGCCAGAAGCCAGAGACCTGAGACCTGAGACCTGTGGCCGGAGACCTGTGGCCGGAGACCTGAGACCTGAGGTGAAGCTGGAGGCCAGAGGCCAGAGGCCAGAGACCGGAGACCGGAGTCCGGGGACCGGAGGCCGGAGGCCGGAGACCGGAGGCCGGAGGTGAGGCCGGAGACCTGAGGGTAGAGGCCGGAGACCGGAGACCTGAGGCCGGAGGCTAGAGACCTGAGACCTGAGGCTGGAGACCTGAGACCTGAGACCTGAGACCTGAGATGAAGCTGGAGGCTTGAGACCGGAGACCGGAGACCGGAGGCCGGAGACCGGAGGCCGGAGGCCTGAGACCTGAGACCGGAGGCCGGAGACCGGAGACCGGAGACCGGAGACCGGAGGCCTGAGACCTGAGACCGAAGGCCGGAGACCGGAGACCGGAGACCGGAGACCGGAGACCAGAGGCCAGAGGCCGGAGACCTGAGGCCAGAGGCCAGAGGCCGGAGCCCTGAGGCCAGAGGCGAGACCTGAGGCCAGAGGCCAGAGGCTGGAGACCTGAGGCCGGCAACCTGAGGCCTGAGGCGAGCCCAGAGGCCAGAGACCTGAGACCTGAGACCTGAGACCTGTGGCCGGAGACCTGAGACCTGAGATGAAGCTGGAGGCCTGAGACCGGAGACCGGAGGCCTGAGACCTGAGACCAGAGGCCTGAGACCGGAGACCTGAGGCCGGAGACCTGAGGCCAGAGGCCGGAGCCCTGAGGCCAGAGGCCAGAGGCCGGAGACCTGAGGCCAGAGGCCAGAGGCCAGAGGCTAGAGGCCGGAGACCTGAGGCCAGAGGCCAGAGGCGAGTCCGGAGCCCTGAGGCCAGAGGCGAGACCTGAGGCCAGAGGCCAGAGGCCAGAGACCTGAGGCCGGCAACCTGAGGCCTGAGGCGAGGCCAGAGACCTGAGACCTGAGACCTGAGACCTGAGACCTGTGGCCGGAGACCTGAGACCTGAGACCTGAGATGAAGCTGGAGGCCTGAGACCGGAGACCGGAGACCGGAGACCTGAGGCCGGAGACCTGAGGCCAGAGGCCGGAGCCCTGAGGCCAGAGGCCAGAGGCCAGAGGCCAGAGACCTGAGGCCAGAGGCCAGAGGCCAGAGGCCGGAGGCCGGAGACCTGAGGCCAGAGGCCAGAGGCCAGAGGCTAGAGGCCGGAGACCTGAGGCCAGAGGCCAGAGGCCAGAGGCCGGAGGCCGGAGACCTGAGGCCAGAGGCTAGAGGCCGGAGACCTGAGGCCAGAGGCGAGGCCGGAGCCCTGAGGCCAGAGGCGAGACCTGAGGCCAGAGGCCAGAGGCCGGAGACCTGAGGCCAGAGACCTGAGGCGAGGCCGGGGACCTGAGACCGGCGGCCGGACACCTCAGGCAAGTCCGGAGGCCTGAGCCGAGGTCTGAGGCGAGGCCGGAGGCCTGAGGCAAGGCCGGAGTCCTGAGACCTCAGGTGAGTCCGGAGAACTGAGGCAAGGCCGGAGACCTGAGACCTCAGGTGAGTCCGGAGAACTGAGGCAAGGCCGGAGACTTGAGACCTGAGGCGCAGCTCGAGGCCAGAGGCCAGAGGCCGGAGACCTGAGGCCAGAGGCCGGAGACCTGAGACCTGAGACCTGAGACCTGTGGCCGGAGACCTGAGACCTGAGATGAAGCTGGAGGCCTGAGACCGGAGACCGGAGACCGGAGGCCAGAGGCCTGAGACCTGAGACCGGAGGCCGGAGACCGGAGACCTGAGGCCGGAGACCTGAGGCCAGAGGCCGGAGCCCTGAGGCCAGAGGCCAGAGGCCAGAGGCCAGAGACCTGAGGCCAGAGGCCAGAGGCCAGAGGCTAGAGGCCGGAGACCTGAGGCCAGAGGCCGGAGCCCTGAGGCCAGAGGCCAGAGGCCAGAGGCCAGAGACCTGAGGCCAGAGGCCGGAGGCCGGAGACCTGAGGCCAGCAACCTGAGGCCAGAGGCCAAAGGCTGGAGACCTGAGACCGGAGACCAGAGACCGGAGGCCGGAGACCGGAGGCCGGAGGTGAGGCCGGAGACCTGAGGGTAGAGGCCGGAGACCATAGACCTGAGGCCGGAGGCTAGAGTCCTGAGACCTGAGGCCGGAGACCTGAGACCTGAGACCTGAGACCTGAGACCTGAGACCTGAGATGAAGCTGGAGGCCTGAGACCGGAGACCGGAGACCGGAGGCCGGAGACCGGAGGCCGGAGGCCTGAGACCTGAGACCGGAGACCGGAGACCGGAGACCTGAGGCCAGAGGCCAGAGGCGAGGCCAGAGCCCTGAGGCCAGAGGCGAGACCTGAGGCCAGAGGCCAGAGGCTGGAGACCTGAGGCCGGCAACCTGAGGCCTGAGGCGAGGCCAGAGGCCAGAGACCTGAGACCTGAGACCTGTGACCTGAGACATGAGACCTGTGGCCGGAGACCTGAGACCTGAGATGAAGCTGGAGGCCTGAGACCGGAGACCGGAGACCGGAGGCCGGAGGCCTGAGACCTGAGACCGGAGGCCGGAGACCTGAGGCCAGAGGCCGGAGCCCTGAGGCCAGAGGCCAGAGGCCAGAGGCCAGAGACCTGAGGCCAGAGGCCAGAGGCCGGAGGCCGGAGACCTGAGGCCAGAGGCCAGAGGCCAGAGGCTAGAGGCCGGAGACCTGAGGCCAGAGGCCAGAGGCCGGAGGCCGGACACCTGAGGCCAGAGGCTAGAGGCCGGAGACCTGAGGCCAGAGGCCAGAGGCCGGAGACCTGAGGCCAGCAACCTGAGGCCTGAGGCGAGGCCGGAGGCCGGAGACCTGAGGACAGAGCCCAGAGGCCGGAGGCCGGAGACCTGAGACCAGAGGCCAGAGGCCGGAGGCCGGAGGCCGGAGACCTGAGGCCAGAGGCCAGAGGCCAGAGGCTAGAGGCCGAAGACCTGAGGCCAGAGGCCAGAGGCCAGAGGCTGGAGACCTGAGGCCAGAGGCCGGAGACCTGAGGTCAGAGGCCGGCGACCTGAGGCTAGAGGCCAGAGGCCGGAGACCTGAGGCCAGAGGCCGGAGACCTGAGGCCAGAGGCCGGAGACCTGAGGCCAGAGGCCAGGGGCCAGAGGCTAGAGGCCGGAGACCTGAGGCCAGAGGCCAGAGGCCAGAGGCCGGAGGCCGGAGACCTGAGGCCAGAGGCTAGAGGCCGGAGACCTGAGGCCAGAGGCCAGAGGCGAGGCCGGAGCCCTGAGACCAGAGGCGAGACCTGAGGCCAGAGGCCAGAGGCCGGAGACCTGAGGCCGGAGCCCTGAGGCCAGAGGCGAGACCTGAGGCCAGAGACTGGAGACCTGAGGCCAGAGGCCAGAGACTGGAGACCTAAGGCCAGAGGCCAGAGGCCAGATGCCGGAGATCTGAAGCCAGAGGCCAGAGGCCGGTGACCTGAGGCGAGGTCGGAGACCGGAGGCCAGAGGCCAGAGGCTGGAGACCTGAGGCCAGAGGCTGGAGACCTGTGACCTGAGGCCGGAGACCTGAGGCCAGAGGCCGGAGCCCTGAGGCCAGAGGCCAGAGGCCAGAGGCCAGAGACCTGAGGCCAGAGGCCAGAGGCCAGAGGCTAGAGGCCGGAGACCTGAGGCCAGAGGCCGGAGCCCTGAGGCCAGAGGCCAGAGGCCAGAGGCCAGAGACCTGAGGCCAGAGGCCGGAGGCCGGAGACCTGAGGCCAGCAACCTGAGGCCAGAGGCCAAAGGCTGGAGACCTGAGACCGGAGACCAGAGACCGGAGGCCGGAGACCGGAGGCCGGAGGTGAGGCCGGAGACCTGAGGGTAGAGGCGGAGACCATAGACCTGAGGCCGGAGGCTAGAGTCTGAGACCTGAGCCGGAGACCTGAGACCTGAGACCTGAGACCTGAGACCTGAGACCTGAGATGAAGCTGGAGGCCTGAGACCGGAGACCGGAGACCGGAGGCCGGAGACCGGAGGGCCGGGGCCTGAGACCTGAGACCGGAGACCGGAGACCGGAGACCTGAGGCCAGAGGCCAGAGGCGAGGCCAGAGCCCTGAGGCCAGAGGCGAGACCTGAGGCCAGAGGCCAGAGGCTGGAGACCTGAGGCCGGCAACCTGAGGCCTGAGGCGAGGCCAGAGGCCAGAGACCTGAGACCTGAGACCTGTGACCTGAGACATGAGACCTGTGGCCGGAGACCTGAGACCTGAGATGAAGCTGGAGGCCTGAGACCGGAGACCGGAGACCGGAGGCCGGAGGCCTGAGACCTGAGACCGGAGGCCGGAGACCTGAGGCCAGAGGCCGGAGCCCTGAGGCCAGAGGCCAGAGGCCAGAGGCCAGAGACCTGAGGCCAGAGGCCAGAGGCCGGAGGCCGGAGACCTGAGGCCAGAGGCCAGAGGCCAGAGGCTAGAGGCCGGAGACCTGAGGCCAGAGGCCAGAGGCCGGAGGCCGGACACCTGAGGCCAGAGGCTAGAGGCCGGAGACCTGAGGCCAGAGGCCAGAGGCCGGAGACCTGAGGCCAGCAACCTGAGGCCTGAGGCGAGGCCGGAGGCCGGAGACCTGAGGACAGAGCCCAGAGGCCGGAGGCCGGAGACCTGAGACCAGAGGCCAGAGGCCGGAGGCCGGAGGCCGGAGACCTGAGGCCAGAGGCCAGAGGCCAGAGGCTAGAGGCCGAAGACCTGAGGCCAGAGGCCAGAGGCTGGAGACCTGAGGCCAGAGGCCGGAGACCTGAGGTCAGAGGCCGGCGACCTGAGGCTAGAGGCCAGAGGCCGGAGACCTGAGGCCAGAGGCCGGAGACCTGAGGCCAGAGGCCGGAGACCTGAGGCCAGAGGCCAGAGGCCAGAGGCTAGAGGCCGGAGACCTGAGGCCAGAGGCCAGAGGCCAGAGGCCGGAGGCCGGAGACCTGAGGCCAGAGGCTAGAGGCCGGAGACCTGAGGCCAGAGGCCAGAGGCGAGGCCGGAGCCCTGAGACCAGAGGCGAGACCTGAGGCCAGAGGCCAGAGGCCGGAGACCTGAGGCCGGAGCCCTGAGGCCAGAGGCGAGACCTGAGGCCAGAGACTGGAGACCTGAGGCCAGAGGCCAGAGACTGGAGACCTAAGGCCAGAGGCCAGAGGCCAGATGCCGGAGATCTGAAGCCAGAGGCCAGAGGCCGGTGACCTGAGGCGAGGTCGGAGACCGGAGGCCAGAGGCCAGAGGCTGGAGACCTGAGGCCAGAGGCTGGAGTCCTGTGACCTGAGGCCGGAGACCTGAGGCTGGAGGCCAGAGACCTGTGGCCAGAGACCTGAGGCCAGAGGCCGGAGGCCGGAGACCTGAGGCCAGAGACTGGAGACCTGAGACCAGAGGCTAGAGGCCGGAGACCTGAGGCCAGAGGCCAGAGGCGAGGCCGGAGCCCTGAGGCCAGAGGCGAGACCTGAGGCCAGAGGCCAGAGGCCGGAGACCTGAGGCGAGGCCGGGGACCTGAGGCCAGAGGCCGGAGACCTGAGACCTGAGACCTGAGACCTGAGACCTGAGACCTGAGACCTGTGGCCGGAGACCTGAGACCTGAGATGAAGCTGGAGGCCTGAGACCGGAGACCGGAGACCGGAGGCCGGAGGCCTGAGACCTGAGACCGGAGGCCGGAGACCGGAGACCTGAGGCCGGAGACCTGAGGCCAGAGGCCGGAGCCCTGAGGCCAGAGGCCAGAGGCCAGAGGCCAGAGACCTGAGGCCAGAGGCCAGAGGCTAGAGGCCGGAGACCTGAGGCCAGAGGCCGGAGCCCTGAGGCCAGAGGCCAGAGGCCAGAGGCCAGAGACCTGAGGCCAGAGGCCAGAGGCCGGAGACCTGAGGCCAGCAACCTGAGGCCAGAGGCCAAAGGCTGGAGACCTGAGACCGGAGACCAGAGACCGGAGGCCGGAGACCGGAGGCCGGAGGTGAGGCCGGAGACCTGAGGGTAGAGGCCGGAGACCATAGACCTGAGGCCGGAGGCTAGAGTCCTGAGACCTGAGGCCGGAGACCTGAGACCTGAGACCTGAGACCTGAGACCTGAGACCTGAGATGAAGCTGGTGGCCTGAGACCGGAGACCGGAGACCGGAGGCCGGAGGCCTGAGACCTGAGACCGGAGGCCGGAGACCGGAGACCGGAGACCGGAGACCGGAGACCTGAGGCCAGAGGCCAGAGGCGAGGCCAGAGCCCTGAGGCCAGAGGCGAGACCTGAGGCCAGAGGCCAGAGGCTGGAGACCTGAGGCCGGCAACCTGAGGCCTGAGGCGAGGCCAGAGGCCAGAGACCTGAGACCTGAGACCTGAGACCTGTGACCTGAGACATGAGACCTGTGGCCGGAGACCTGAGACCTGAGATGAAGCTGGAGGCCTGAGACCGGAGACCGGAGACCGGAGGCCGGAGGCCTGAGACCTGAGACCGGAGGCCGGAGACCTGAGGCCAGAGGCCGGAGCCCTGAGGCCAGAGGCCAGAGGCCAGAGGCCAGAGACCTGAGGCCAGAGGCCAGAGGCCAGAGGCCGGAGGCCGGAGACCTGAGGCCAGAGGCCAGAGGCCGGAGGCCGGAGACCTGAGGCCAGAGGCCAGAGGCCAGAGGCTAGAGGCCGGAGACCTGAGGCCAGAGGCCAGAGGCCGGAGGCCGGAGACCTGAGGCCAGAGGCTAGAGGCCGGAGACCTGAGGCCAGAGGCCAGAGGCCGGAGACCTGAGGCCAGCAACCTGAGGCCTGAGGCGAGGCCGGAGGCCGGAGACCTGAGGACAGAGGCCAGAGGCCGGAGGCCGGAGACCTGAGACCAGAGGCCAGAAGCCGGAGGCTAGAGGCCGGAGACCTGAGGCCAGAGGCCAGAGGCCAGAGGCTGGAGACCTGAGGCCAGAGGCCGGAGACCTGAGGTCAGAGGCCGGCGACCTGAGGCTAGAGGCCAGAGGCCGGAGACCTGAGGCCAGAGGCCGGAGACCTGAGGCCAGAGGCTGGAGGCCTGAGGCCAGAGGCCAGAGGCCAGAGGCTAGAGGCCGGAGACCTGAGGCCAGAGGCAAGAGGCCAGAGGCCGGAGTCCGGAGACCTGAGGCCAGAGGCTAGAGGCCGGAGACCTGAGGCCAGAGGCCAGAGGCGAGGCCGGAGCCCTGAGACCAGAGGCGAGACCTGAGGCCAGAGGCCAGAGGCCGGAGACCTGAGGCCGGAGCCCTGAGGCCAGAGGCGAGACCTGAGGCCAGAGACTGGAGACCTGAGGCCAGAGGCCAGAGACTGGAGACCTAAGGCCAGAGGCCAGAGGCCAGATGCCGGAGATCTGAAGCCAGAGGCCAGAGGCCAGAGACCTGAGGCGAGGTCGGAGACCGGAGGCCAGAGGCCAGAGGCTGGAGACCTGAGGCCAGAGGCTGGAGACCTGTGACCTGAGGCCGGAGACCTGAGGCTGGAGGCCAGAGACCTGTGGCCAGAGACCTGAGGCCAGAGGCCGGAGGCCGGAGACCTGAGGCCAGAGACTGGAGACCTGAGACCAGAGGCTGGAAACCTGAGGCCAGAAACTTGAGGCCGGAGACCTGAGGCGAGGCCGGAGGCCCGAGGCCAGAAGCTGGAGGCCTAAGGCGAGGCCAGAGGCTGGAGGCCTGAGACCTGAGGCCGGATGCTGGAGACCTGAGGCCAGAGACCTGAGGCGAGGCCGGGGACCTGAGACCGGCGGCCGGACACCTCAGGCGAGTCCGGAGGCCGGAGCTGAGGTCTGAGGCGAGGCCGGAGGCCTGAGGCAAGGCCGGAGTCCTGAGACCTCAGGTGAGTCCGGAGAACTGAGGCAAGGCCGGAGACCTGAGACCTCCGGTGAGTCCGGAGAACTGAGGCAAGGCCGGAGACCTGAGGCCAGAGACCTGAGACGGCCAGAGGCCGGAGACCTGAGGCCAGAGGCCAGAAGCCGGAGGCCTGAGGTGAGGCCGGAGACCTGAGGCGAGGCCGGAGACCTGTGGCCGGAGACCTGAGACCTGAGGTGAAGCTGGAGGCCAGAGGCCAGAGGCCAGAGACCGGAGACCGGAGACCAGAGACCGGAGGCCGGAGGCCGGAGACCGGAGGCCGGAGACCGGAGGCCGGAGGTGAGGCCGGAGACCTGAGGGTAGATGCCGGAGACCCTAGACCTGAGGCCGGAGGCTAGAGACCTGAGACCTGAGGCCGGAGACCTGAGACCTGAGACCTGAGACCTGAGACCTGAGACCTGAGACCTGAGATGAAGCTGGAGGCCTGAGACCGGAGACCGGAGACCGGAGGCCGGAGACCGGAGGCCGGAGGCCTGAGACCTGAGACCGGAGGCCGGAGGCCGGAGACCGGAGACCGGAGACCGGAGACCAGAGGCCAGAGGCCGGAGACCTGAGACCAGAGGCCAGAGGCGAGGCCAGAGCCCTGAGGCCAGAGGCGAGACCTGAGGCCAGAGGTCAGAGGCTGGAGACCTGAGGCCGGCAACCTGAGGCCTGAGGCGAGGCCAGAGGCCAGAGACCTGAGACCTGAGACCTGAGACCTGAGACCTGAGACCTGAGACCTGTGGCCGGAGACCTGAGACCTGAGATGAAGCTGGAGTCCTGAGACCGGAGACCGGAGACCGGAGGTCGGAGGCCTGAGACCTGAGACCGGAGGCCGGAGACCGGAGACCTGAGACCGGAGACCTGAGGCCAGAGGCCGGAGCCCTGAGGCCAGAGGCCAGAGGCCAGAGGCCAGAGACCTGAGGCCAGAGGCCAGAGGCCAGAGGCTAGAGGCCGGAGACCTGAGGCCAGAGGCTAGAGGCCGGAGACCTGAGGCCAGAGGCCAGAGGCGAGGCCGGAGCCCTGAGGCCAGAGGCGAGACCTGAGGCCAGAGGCCAGAGGCCGGAGACCTGAGGCCAGCAACCTGAGGCCAGAGGCCAGAGGCGAGACCTGAGGCCAGAGGCCAGAGGCCGGAGACCTGAGGCCGGAGCCCTGAGGCCAGAGGCGAGACCTGAGGCCAGAGACTGGAGACCTGAGGCCAGAGGCCAGAGACTGGAGACCTGAGGCCAGAGGCCAGAGGCCAGATGCCGGAGATCTGAAGCCAGAGACCAGAGGCCGGAGACCTGAGGCGAGGCCGGAGACCGGAGGCCAGAGGCCAGAGGCTGGAGGCCTGAGGCGAGGACAGAGGCTGGAGGCCTGAGACCTGAGGCCGGATGCTGGAGACCTGAGGCCGGAGACCTGAGGCGAGGCCGGGGACCTGAGACCGGTGGCCGGACACCTCAGGCAAGTCCGGAGGCCTGAGCCGAGGTCTGAGGCGAGGCCGGAGGCCTGAGGCAAGGCCGGAGTCCTGAGACCTCAGGTGAGTCCGGAGAACTGAGGCAAGGCCGGAGACCTGAGACCTCAGGTGAGTCCGGAGAACTGAGGCAAGGCCGGAGACTTGAGACCTGAGGCGCAGCTCGAGGCCAGAGGCCAGAGGCCGGAGACCTGAGGCCAGAGGCCGGAGGCCGGAGACCTGAGGCCAGAGGCCGGAGACCTGAGGCCAGAGTCCTGAGACGGCCAGAGGCCGGAGACCTGAGGCCAGAGGCCAGAAGCCGGAGGCCTGAGTTGAGGCCGGAGGCCTGAGGCGAGGCCGGAGATCTGAGGCGAGGCCGGCGGCCGGAGACCTGAGGTGAGGCTGGAGACCAGAGACTTGAGGCGAAGCTGGAGGCTGGAGGCTGGAGACTTGAGGCGAGGCCGGAGACCTGAGACCTGAGACCTGAGAATTGAGACTTGAGACTTGAGACTTCAGACTTCAGACTTCAGACTTCAGACTTGAGACCTGAGACCTGAGACCTGAGACCTGAGACCTGAGACGTGAGACCTGAGGCCGGAGACCTGAGGCCAGAGGCCAGAGACCTGAGGCCAGAGGCCAGAGGCCGGAGATCTGAGGCCAGAGGCCGGAGACCTGAGGCCAGAGGCCGGAGACCTGAGGCCAGAGGCCAGAGGCTGGAGACCTGAGGCCAGAGGCCGGAGGCTGGAGACCTAAGGCCAGAGGTCAGAGGCCAGAGACCTGAGGCCAGAGGCTGGAAACCTGAGACCAGAGGCTGGAAACCTGAGGCCAGAGACTTGAGGCCAGAGACCCGAGGCGAGGCCAGAAGCTGGAGGCCTGAGGCCAGAGGCCTGAGGCGAGGCTCGAGGCCGGAGACCTGAGGCGAGGCCGGAGACCTGTGGCCGGAGACCTGAGACCTGAGGTGAAGCTGGAGGCCAGAGGCCAGAGGCCAGAGACCGGAGACCGGAGACCAGAGACCGGAGGCCGGAGGCCGGAGACCGGAGACCGGAGGCCGGAGGTGAGGCCGGAGACCTGAGGGTAGATGCCGGAGACCCTAGACCTGAGGCCGGAGGCTAGAGACCTGAGACCTGAGGCCGGAGACCTGAGACCTGAGACCTGAGACCTGAGACCTGAGACCTGAGATGAAGCTGGAGGCCTGAGACCGGAGACCGGAGACCGGAGGCCGGAGACCGGAGGCCGGAGGCCAGAGGCTGGAGACCTGAGGCCAGAGGCTGGAGACCTGTGACCTGAG